>NC_085999.1:31102961-31402961 GCF_030014385.1 Trichomycterus rosablanca | reverse complement strand
GTTTTGAAATGAAATGGTTTTGAGATGTTTATAACTTCTCCTTCTTTAAATGGCAACAATACCTCTATTTATTCAAACCCCACTGATAGACCTACAGTAAAATAGGCTATATTAAATATTTTTTATTGTAAACAAATGTTTCAGAACTTTACCTTTACCTGGACAGCCATACTTAACCATCCTTTAAATTTGCCTAGAAAAATCTTACCTAGAAAAATTAAACTGGTAATGGGCTGAAAAATAAAAATCTAGGGTGTGTATGTATCTTATATTTCATGTATACATACACAAGTACAGTACAATGAAATGCTTTTTCCACATGTCCCAGCTTTTTTGGACCTGGGGTTGGAATGCAGTGGCAGTCATTGTTCAGTGCCCCTGGAGCCAGGAGGGTAAAGAGCCTTTCTCAAGCGCCCAGCAGTGGCTGCATGTCGGAGCCAGGATTTGGACCCACAGCTCTTTCCACTAGGCTACTACTGTCCCTAATACTTTTAAACTATTTTGTTTGGTAAACTGTATTCCTATGTTGTAAATTGTGTAATCCAGAGCAATAATGAAGCAATGAAGCAACAAACAAAGACAATTAAACTCTTCAGCTATGTAAACATTTCAACTTGCACAGTACAGCAAATAGTGAAAGACTATCAGGACAGTGGTAGCCTAGTGGGTAGAGCTTTGGGCTATCGATTGGAAGACTGTAGGTTGAAATCCAAGCTCTGCTATGCAGCCACTGTTGGGTTCTTGGGCATGGCACTGTACAATAGCTGACCCCCCAACTCTGACCCCAGCTTCTTCTTCCACTTGATCGAGGTTCAGCATGGAAGAGGAGCACAACCCTTTTAATCCAAATAGGTCAAGAGTGTTTATATCCACAAGTCCCTTTCAAATAAAACTGTCTTACAGCACAAATGACTAAGATAATGGCAAGAGACAAGCCTGGGGTCTTTGCTCAAAACAGAACCGGTGTGGGATCTCAACAAAGTCATTATTTCCAACCTGCTGGACTGGTAATGTGGCAGCCTAAATATAAATTCAGCCTTAATATAGAACAAGTATGAGGGCTACAAGCATAGAGCGAGTTTGTTTTTAGAGGCATGCAGTTAGATATTCCTGATCCGGTGCCAAGACCCTAAGCTATTTATCTTTTTTTAATTATTATGGACATAGCTAAATGTTCTCATTCCCCCTTGATGACCCTTTTGGTTGTTTTTCTTTTTTTCCCTCTATTTGTGCAAATGAAGTTTTCACCAAGGCAATCGCACCTTTAATTAAATTAAAACAAAGGTGTTAAAGCTGTTGATTGTCAATGCAGAAGGAATGAGGGGGGCAGAATGCAATGAATATCAATGTGTGATGAGTGACTGAGCTTCCCCAGCTGTCAGCCAAATGAATGTGAATATTCAGTTTTCTCCTCCACTTAACTTCCATTTAGCTCTAATAACATTTTATTAGCTATTCCCTTAGTGTTGCTAAATTTTAATAAGTGATACAGAGATAAGTGAAACAGATTTGTGTTCTTTTTATATTCCATAAATGGTTCTAATGATGGATTGACTGAGTATAGAATTTTAGTTTTATTATACCCTCACTGTAAGACAAATCAAAAAGGCCCCTTGGGTGTGCATAAGGATTCATAATATTTATGTTAAGTATGATTTAGCTGGTAAATAATATGAAGTTAGTCTAACTCCATAGAAATGTGCAAAAAAGTTTATTTAATATTTTTTTAATGTTCACTGTCTTTTTTGCTCCAGCACACCAGTCAACACAACTACCTCATGTTCAGACAGACTGCGTTAGCCCGATGCCAGGCCCTGAGCTTCAATCATTACTCTCATATGCCCCATTCCACATATTGATTTTGATTAAAACAACTTGCTAGTCCAAATAAACACCATGTCAGCAAGCCACTCAAGCTAACTGAAATATTAGCACAGCATGATCTGTCAAATTGGTAAGCCAAGGGTCCCCCAGTGTTCCTGTCCTGGTTAGGTGGGGTACAGAGGAGATGTGTGCAGGTGATGGGCTCACAAAATATAACCTATATCCAAACATATGTGCTTTAGCCCAATCTAAAATAACATGCCCACATTAACAGTTTAATTCTAATTTAAATATTATTCTTGACCCAAACAGTGGAACACTTTACCTTGTTTAGCAACTTAAGTGGTCCTCCCAGGGACTCTTGTGACCTCTGGGTGACACTGGGACAGGGTCCTATGCACTGTGGCAGATAGGCCTGCTGACTTACAGGCCATCTCAATAGCCACAGCATGGCACAGGGTAGGCGAGTCCCAACACAGCATGAGAGGTGGAGTGGCCGCCCCACTCTTAAGGTCATGCTAATTGCCAGAATCTACTGCCATGCCGGCACTTAGCACTGTGGCCCGCACTCAGAGCAAGGTGCAGGTGTTGGTGCCCTTTAAACCTTTAATTAAATATCGCTGCAAAAGGTTAACACAATGAGGAAAGTATTCTAACCCACTGCCAGAAGACCACTGGAAAACTCCAGTATAGTGAAAATACATGTCAAGGAAGAAACAATAAGGAGGCTGCACTGCCAAACAAAACAAATTATACAAAATTTGCACTTCAAAAAGCACTTAAATATATTATGTTAGTGCAGAGAGTTTGTTTTTGCATGGTGTTTTACACATCTATATGTTTTGTGAAGGGGTGTCTAATAAAAGCTATATAAAGAAAAACTGTTGCTCCCTAAATAACCTAATAGCCTGATTGTGTGACCTTTGATAATGAGAACCATCTGCAGTGTCATTCTAATAACTTAGCAGGAAAACACACTTCACTTAGGAAGAAAACATAAAGCATTTGCAATAAACAACTGAAAGGCAATTTAAGTAAAATTAAATATATTTGAATGAGCTGAATAAGCTCTATAACTAACCCAGTAGCATCTATGCAGGGTTTGGACATAGTAGAAGGCCAAAGTGTGACAGTAATATGAGATTTGTGGTTAGTTTTGTCCAGGGGATTTTTACAGTATCTCCTGTAATGCACAGTGGGTAGAGCACAGCTGGTAAAATGACTATGTCTGATTGGTGTGACATTGGGTTCCAGCACATAATTAACATAAATGACCCTAATTAACATCCGGACACTGTCATGATTTTTTTTTATAGCATAGGCATAGTGGCATGGCCAGAATAAGCTCATTTGTGAGCACAAAGTGAGCAGGTCTCATGTCTGCACTGCCAAATATTAATTAAAGTTAATGAGGGAACAACTAGTACATTAGCTGTTTTACAAACGGTTTATACAAGTTAAATTATAAATTAGTAAATACATACATGCAGTAATGATTGAAGACATTCTATTTTAAATAAAGTATGCAGACATGATCTTATCTCTGATTCCTGATTTTCTTCAGAGTTTAAAAAAAAATCCAGCTGTAACTGTTGTTCTCTTATATCTTGGTGCAGCGCATTTCATATTCATCAAGAGTCTGGAAGCTCCAGCCAAATTTTCATACCATATTTTAGCAAGGCAATATAAGCTCACTTAACACAAGAGCAGGTCTGCTATCTCATGCGCTGTGTTGCCCCCTGCTGAGGTTTTGTTGTTTCCTGTTTTGTTAAATAATTAATTCCTCCCTGCTATGCTCCCACATTTTATGGCCAGCCACATGCACGAGTCAGAGCAATAGTGCCTCAATATTCTATATTAATGAAATTGGTTATACTGTAGATTGAATATTGTATGGAAACTGCTGTCAGAAAGTGTTTATTACAAAGTTTACAGGTTTGCCGGTCTAGGCAGCATGACCTCATATGTCAATGTTCAAAGAATTTAATATTTTCACACAGAGACACTTGTGTATGAGGACATCTATGACCAGTACATTCGTAAGATGGTGAATATATATAAAAATTGAGTAAATTTGATTTCTATTTATTTTAGATGTCAGTTTTGGTAGATTTCACTGATACTAGTTTTTTACTTAGGAGTAATGATGATAAATAATATATGGCATTATATGCAGACCCCATTTCCAAAACATTTGGGACATTGTGTAAAATGCAATTATGAGAAGAATCCTCTACTGTCTCCTATTTGCCCTACCTAAGTTCTAATAATACTGTACATTTTGTGATTGAATGTCTGCCTTTTTTGCTACAGATTATTATGTGCTATCATTTAAAGTTCAGTTTGTTTAGGGTCTGGTTGATGGGGGGTTTACATACACTGTCATTTTTGGCCAATATGTTATAGTTCACATTTAAAACTTTATGTTTGTATTTGGTTTTTGGTTTAGTTTGGCTCTGTTTTCCTTGATTAGAATTGAGTAGAAAAATTTCAGGCCTAATTAAAGTTCTTTTTACAGCCACCTGGTAGCTGCACTTCTTTCATGTCCCTAAACTCTGTTCTGCTTCTGATTACCTTGTTCACCCCAAAGCATTTTTTTTCCGCCTCACCATCCAGCCCCCTGATCAACCACTGGTTCTTAGCTCTTCTTGTTCTTTTTTTCTTTCTTTCTTTTAAATTGTGTGTTAGCCTTTCCTCACTACATCTCCCTCTTTCCTTCTGTCCAGGCTAGTGCAGGGGATGAGCTGCTTCCCCATGGCGAGAGCTGAATCCAGGGGCCACCTGCAGCAGCCGCCACCAGCACAGCCGGATGCCGCCAGCACCCTTTGATATGAGCTCAGCCTGCTTTTACACCCGCCTGCCCACCACACAGCCCAACAGCTAAGTGGGATATCAAACGTGCTCTGTCTCGCCCGCTTTTTGTCTCTTTCTTTTTTGCTTCTTTTCCTCTGTCTTTTTTTCCGGGGCTTTGCTTTTGGACTATGGTTAAGCCTGTGCTGCGGCCGAGCGCAGGGCCTTTTAGAAGCACAGCTTGGGCACCATGACCCAGACGGCTGCATCCATATTTCTTTAGCTTTTATTAGTAGGAGCCCAGCCAGAGAGGACCAGTTATTGGTAGTCATTTTTGCTGGCATCTGA
The DNA here is from genome assembly GCF_030014385.1 of Trichomycterus rosablanca. NCBI lineage: Eukaryota > Metazoa > Chordata > Actinopteri > Siluriformes > Trichomycteridae > Trichomycterus > Trichomycterus rosablanca. The sequence continues at coordinate 31,397,999 of NC_085999.1, read as the reverse complement.
GAGCAGATGCAATTTAAAAAAAAAAGCATATACACATACATGGCAAAGGAAGCTGTGTACTTTTTTTAGTCATTCTTTTTTTGCTTTAGTTAATAAACCGACAGAAGAAATATGATGGAATGCAGGAATGCAAAAATATCATTGCTAGTAAAATAGAAAATCTAACAATCTTCAGTCTTCTGCCAACTGACAAACACTTCGCTACATTATTAGCACTTGACATGAAAGGCTGTATTGTACCACTTACTATATTGCTTTAATCACACAAGACATAAATATCCGTGACACTTATTTTGCTCACAAGAGGTAAGAACCAGTAAGTAATTTGATAGAGAGGATGTGAATTAGTCTGCTTATGACATAAATTCAGATTAGAGAAGCAACATTCATGGTGTGCTTCCAGTCAACCCCCTATGAAGAGGGGGATCATTAAATGAATTGACTAAAATGGATTCAATGAACATCCTGGCACAGCATCAGGTCAAGGCCAGGATCAACAAGCTCTAGGTCTTCCTGACCTAGAAAAAATAAATGTATGTTTCATGGCTTTGCATCTCCGAATGAATTAAGTTTTACTTTAAATCTGTGGTATCATCAAAGACTCAATGGACTCTTAAAAGCATGTCTGTGAAGCTTTTAAATAAAAAAAAAAAAGCTAAATTGGAACAGGTGATTGTTCCTATTCTTACAATAACAAAACTACCATTCATATTCTTTCCATATACTTTTAAAACATTTTGGGTGTTGTTTTTAAATGTACCATAACAAAACAGAGCTAGCTTATACATTTTAAGTTGTTTAATAGCGAAATACTACATGTTTAGCTAGGTGCTTGTTTGCATGGTTTAGTCATTCACTTTTGTGATGAGGTTGCAGCTATATACTGTATATATGTTATACTCATATACTCTTTTATTCATACTCATTCATTACCACAATATTTCTGTGCATTTTTAGTCACTTGCCATTACATACCACTCACCTTGTAAATATATACCATCCATATACACTGCACAATCAGCAATATCAGTTTACTACTTTTATACATATGTCTACTTAATTTCATTTATTTTGGTCACTCCTGTACTTTAATTGTAATACATGTAAATAATCTCTATTGTGCACTTTTGGTACAGCATTGCATTGGCTCTGTACTTGTATCCTGCACAATGACAATAAAATTTAATCTAATCTAATTTCATCTCATCTTTGGGTGACTTTTCCATGTAGATTATGTTTGTACAGGCAACTCTGAATAGTAAAACAGTAAACTACCACTCCTCTGTTACCTCCTCTTAACTTTTTTACAGATCCTTTGCTGTCATACAAGGTTTTGCTTTGCCTTACCAGTCAGCATATGAATAGTATTATCAACAATTTTGTAGAACTTTTAAATCCCTCCTTGACTTTAACGGTAAACACAATAACTGGTGTTTCTTTATGACATTGCTTACAGAGTAAAATCAGATCCTAAGTTAGATGCTTAGAGGAGCCCATGTTTGTTAAGTGTTAGCACAATGAGTCAGACAGTGTATTATGCTTTGATCTGTTATTAGCTGACAATTTATAGTTAAAATTTTTGACCAAAATTACACATCCATATGAGCCAGTTTTGAAACCTTACAACACTTTGATGGGTGTCCAAACTTCAGTGCACACCTTAAGATGTGTTTGCAGGAAGAATGGAATAAAATAAAACCTTAAACAATTAATCATTTGGCATCATCAGTGCCAAAATGTATTTAAAGTGTTGTGAGAAGAAATAAAAATGAAATAAAGTTGACCTGTCAAAGTCAACTGAAATATCTTGGGTTCATACCGTCTGCATTAAAACAAAAGTCAAAGCAAATGTCAGAAACACTGCAGGTTTTTCCCCAATACTGTCCCAACCTTTTCTGATTTCGTAACACTTGAAATAAAATGCTGGAGGCAAATCCTGAAGATCATAGTACATGAGACATCCACCACTGTCATTTATTAGCACACAGGTGTACAGAGGAATGAAAAGTAATTTAAAAAATGTGTATGTCTAACAAGCCCATGGTGTGTGTTTTTAACCTTTACTAACAAAAAACTAAGAAGAATAAATCCAGTTTATATAATATATTTTATATATAGTTTAATACTGTAAAAAAGTAAACTTCTTATCTATAAGATTATAATAATATAATGACATAATTCAGGTTTGAAATTAAATTAAATTAAATAAATAATGAAATTATCATCAGCTTTTCAGGTTTTTGTTTAAAAGACTAGCGAGCTAAAAGCAATTATCACAGCGCTGACAATGTGTAAATGTGTGGCTAACCAATTTACTCACAGACACAATAACACTTACACTCTAACAAACAAACAATTGCTTAATCAAGTGCTGTGTATACAAACACCTTCATACAAAGACTCTGGTACACAAGTTAAACACACACGAGCACATACTCAAATACATAACCACACACACACACACACATGCACACACAAACAGAGACACTGCTCTCACACCTACAAAACATGATGGTGATAAAACTAGAGCTAATTAAGTGATAGACGATTGAACTCAGGGGAGACATTCTTGGGAATTACTATCAACAACTGGATCAACATGGCAGGGAAGAGAAGGTGTTTATTAGCCAGTTGTTCTGTACTTTGCTTTCATTGAGGTGCTAAAATTACTGCCTCCACTTTCCCCACCTTTACGAAGAGGTGGCATCCACTAAGTGGTGCAGTGCGCAATCCATGGGGAAGTCGTAATACTTCTCAGAGATTTAATGTTAAGTTTATTAAAAATGTAGTTGTTAATTGAAAGCCAGAGAGAGAATTATCACTTCTCGTAAACGTACAATTATACAATACAAAATGTGTTTCATTTATTCAGTAGTCTTCTGTTCAAAAATAGCTGGAATTAGGGTTCCACATTGCAGAAACACTTGGTACAAGGCAGCAGCACACCCTAGATAGAGTGAGACAAAACACACAATGCATGGTGTCACACATTCACACATTCACACCTAGGGGGGAATTTAAAGTAAATACTACTTAGGACTGACCAGACGTTAGCATTAAAACAAGGCCCTCAAGAACAAGCTCTTGACCAGTTGCACCACAGTTTGTATAAAATAATGATGTTTTAGCCAAAATTTCTTAATAACGTGCAACATTTACCTTACCATTAATCCAGATTTCCAGCCCATATTGCTCAAAGCATCTCCATAACACAATGTGCCATACTTGTACCTGGCGGATAGGTCTTGTCAGATTTGAGCCACACACTGTTCAAAATTCTGAACCAGACCACAAGATGTTCTGCTCTTACTTTTTAAAATAAAGGCTTCTTACTTGGAATACATATTAATAATACTATGACATATTCATTGTCACAGGAGTGTCCCAGTTTACATTTGACATTTCCTCTATTAGTTTTTTAAACTTGTGTATAGAGTAGTGCTCTGTCCCAGATAGCGTGGCTGTAGCTTCATACTTTCTTTCCTTTTAACAATCGACCAAACTAAGCTTTAATAGATAGACAGAATGCCTTTATTGTCATATATACATATACAGGTGTACAGTACAACGAAATTATTTCTTCGCATATCCCAACTTGTTTGGAAGCTGGGGTCAGAGCGCAGGGTCAACCATTGTACAGCGCCCCTGGAACTGAGAGGGTTAAAGACCTTGCTCAAGGACCCAACAGTGGCAGCATGACAGAGCCTTGATTCAAAATCTCAACCTTTCGATTGATAGCCCAAAGCTCTATCCACTAGTCTACCACTATCCCAAGGTTTAAGGTATGTCCAGTGCTATCAAACACTCTTTCATTAGATATGCTTTTTAAAGATGTTGGCTTCCAGGTGCTATGGTTCAATTAGTCAATGCCCTTCAACAATGTCCATTGACTCTGCAGTTCTTACATACTTGGCATGAAATTCACCTGTGTTGTTGGTAGAACGTTGCATCACACAACATAATACTCCAGTCATTAAGAGAAATGCCCAGCACCCAGGATTTCAGATTTCTTGATTTGGCAGGATGTGCTGTTGACAATGCATAACGCATGACAATAGATGCATCTGCATAATAAATACAGTGGATGTCCTGGTAATGCCCAGGTACTTTGTCTGCATGCTGTACATCCAAGTCTAAATGTAGAGACTATTGTGAAGCACCTCCGAAAAGCTGTGAAGTACTCTAAAGTATCCTGCGATCTACCTATTACTTGGGTACATTTCTGGTCAAAGGTGTTCTTTTGTGCACTTAATGTATTACACATTCAAGACTGTAGCAGAGGAAGTACTTCTCCCTGGCACATTTCCTCCGTCTTTGGCCTCACTAAATACTTAAGAGCTATTTAGTGATAAAGAACGGATTATTTTACTATCAAAACTTGTTTAAAATGTTAAAGGCTGGACAAAGTTCACTCACAACCACAAAGTTATACTTGTTATAAGTCACTTCCTTTCATTAGCATTACAATATGGTTTGCATTTTTGCTCATAAAAAGGCAAATGAAGGAGACAGACTTTGTAGTAAACAGTGGTGGAGGGGGGGGAGAGCACAATTTGGTTTTGTGCATTTTTATTTTTTCCGAAGGTCTGCAAAGGTTAAACTGAAATGACTGGTAACAACTCCATTATGTGGCAAGTCTCTCATTGACCGCCAGAAGCATACCACATAAAACTGTAGAGTCCTTTCCCAGGAGACCCCTGTGCTCAGCAGGTTAACCTGTCAGTGCTTTTTTTAAGGCCTGATTGTCAAGCCCCCTGTAGCTTGAGGTAAACTGACAATTTTCCATCAGCAGGGAAGGTGGCTTTATTAGCGATGTGGGGGAGGTAAATTCAAGAGCACAGGGCATTGTTACCTCCAGTGGTGGATTAACCTATGTGAGGTTCAATCAATTAGCTCAATGCTAAGACAAAACCAAGGCAGCTAATGAGGAAAACAAATCTGCTCCTAACAAGACAGAGGTGCTAAAGTTTCTCTAAGGAACAAAACTTTTTAAAAATAGATGTTTGTTCCACAGTGCATAACCTAGAAGTCAGGTAGTACTTGAGTTATTGATTGCCTGTAGTTTTTTTTCCTTTTGGCTGGCAGGAGTCAGCAGTTATGGTATCAGTTATACACTAAGCTCTTAGCAAAGGTGTAAACGGCGGTACACAGCATTGCCTTTTCACTGCAGTTGTACAAACACCAGCCTGCTCTTTTTCCTCAAATAACAAATCAATACATGCTTCAACTACATTTAAACACTGGACAGAAATCCAAGGTTACCTTCATATAAGTACATTTTAAGGAGAAACTGTTGTTTATTTGAGGCTTGTCATTGCCAATGAAGACAGGACCAAGTTTTGGCATCATAAATGTTTTCCTGTTAGATAAGTACACTTTTAATATGATACTGTACAGCAATGCACATGAATGGTGAATTAGCGTGATTATGTTACATGAATAAAACATACTTATACCCAAGTCATGAACCTGAAGAAAAAATTGTGGGCCACTTAAATTATTGTCTATAAATTCTTTTGGCTTGGATCTAATGCAAAACCTTACACCACCATAGTTCCGATTAGACATCTAGCAAAGTAAATAAATGTCAAGAACAAGTCTATAAAAATAAATAGCTAAATACTTGTTTACCCCACTGGGACTATGACATTAAAGACATCAGCATGATGGTGCTTTTTAAAATCAATTTTTTAATCCATTCAAATTCTAACTTTACACCGCCATAGTTACGATTAGTCATCTAGCAAAGTAAATAAATGTCAAGAACAAGTCTGTAAAAATCTTTTTTTAACTCTGTTGATCATTTAAGATTTTATTTTATTCATTATCATTTAAACATAAATAGAAATTAGTGAATGATGATAAATATACAATATTAAATTCATTTCATTTCATGCAGTATCATCAATTTGTCTTAAGTCTCAAAGTCATTTAAAGGTTTTTTCAACATGAGACACAAATTACAAAATATAATTTCATTATTTTCATCAACTGCACAGTAAATATAACTGAGAGGCTGAGAATCTGTGCTTTTAACAGTATGTCTTTCAGATGTCTATCAGGCACCTTTACACAAGCATGCAGTAAAGCTCTGGAGTGCAGACCATACATAGTGTTTGGGAAAGTATTCAAGCACCTTGTTATTTAATTTATTTGTGCTCAGGTGGCACAACAGTCTATTATGCTAGCCCACCACCGCTGGGATCCAGATTCGAATCTCAGTGGTGCTATTGGCACAAAGTGTGGCTTTGGGTTGTCATTTTAAAATAATGAAATGGACATCCCTGAACAAAAGATGCTATCTTGTAGAATATGTTGTTTGGAAATGTGTATTTATTTTTTAGCATGCCCTATGTGGGCCAAATGTGTTAATACATCTCTATACTATAAAAAAACCTGGCTTTTTAACTTCAACATTTCTGGGCATTGGTGATAATTGGCCTCTACTGTGCAAAGTTTTGTATGAACCCACATTAGTGTGTTTTGGTGTTTGCTTTCAGTAGTGGTTTTCAGACTTAAACTTTACATGCAAAGATTTATCTGGATTTTGTTAATCTAATTAATATACTGCACACTGTATAATGACAAACCGAGCAATTGACAAGCCATAATCCATTTTGGTTATAAAGGACAAGACCTTTCCTGGCTACTTCTTTTAGACGCAAGCATAATTGATTCATTTGTCATTTGTTTAAGATATTTTCTGGGGACCTGTCACAACATTCCTGGACATAAGTTACCAATTGTAAATTAAGGGTTTATTTAAAATTGTCAAAAATTTGCAGACATAACCTTAATAATAAATGTATTTTTTTCCATAAAAAATTTACTTTATTTTGCATTTAAATACAGATTAAATGTAAAATTGCAAATCAATACTTTTTATAAGCCTTCATGCTACTGTTTTTTTTTTAATGTAAGGTATGTAAATAATGTCTACTTAAACTAGACTAAGATAATGTTCACGATGGAGACACTTCTGTAAGTCACTCTGGATAAATGCTGAAGATGTAAATGTAAATAAAAACGTAAATGGCCAAATACTTGTTTACCCCACTGGGACTTTGACATTAAGGACATCAGCATGGTGGTGCTTTTTAAAATCAATTTTTTAATCCATTCAACTTCTAACTGTTTTTTGTAAGCATTAAGGATTGCCTAATTCAATTTTAGGCAAAAATTAGGAGGCATTGACATTAGGAGAGGATTTGCTGAAGTTACCCTTTTTTGTTACTTAACATTAATAAAATATAAACAGTAAATGTCTTGCTGTGATGAAAATTGTACTAAATTGTAGTATACTTTAATGTAGTATACATTTACAACAAATGAAAACAACTCAGTCCCCATTTACATCGAACTCAAGGCTAGAATCTAGTTGTTTAGAGAAGCAACTAAATCCTGCACCCTTATCAGAGTGTCTAGCTAGTAGAATGACAAATGAAGTCAAAATTCAAGTCCTCAAAACACACACATACACAAGCCATTAAGGCACAGCCTGACCCTAATGAGAGGATGCTGTCAGAGGAGACTGGCAGAGTCTGGAGGTGGCTTCCGAGCAGCATGAAGTCATTTAATCCAACCCTTGATTAAGTCATCTGTCCACTTGTCCTACAGACATGTGCTGACATGTCATAATCATCATATTTCTCATCAGCCTCCATGCTCTCTTTCTCTGGCTCCTTGATTAGGGCCCAATTCCCAGAAGGGAATTACACCAATGTACCATGGATCCATCAATTAAATACACAATAACTAACACGCACTAACTCAGGATGGACTTGAACCCTAACAGCACAACACACCAGGAAGCTAAAATCATCCTTGGCTTTTAAGCAATTAATTAAAATTTTTAAAAAACCTAAGCTGTAAGTACTTCTTGAATAAGATTAACCATTTTGCTGGTATGGGGTGCACTCGTCCATTGTCTATGGGTGAATATTTTCCACACTTTAATGTGTATTAAAACACACAGCTACTCGTCATTGATTTATGTTCCCTCTCTACCCGTTTTATCGTCAGAGGCAGTAAGCAATGTTTTCCATTTATTCGTCAAGTGTTGGGAGACAGGGGAGGTACCCTAGCTTGGACGAACGCTCACCAGAGACCACCGTGTTCTATTCCTCGCACAAGTGTAGAGAGGTGGAAAGTGAGTGTGTTCATTTTCTCATCACCCAGTTGCTGTTTCCTTATCAACTCTACCTTTGAGAATTATATCTCAAAAATGAGACTGCTTAGTGACAGCACACACATTTACCAATGCACGTGCCAAACTTTTCAGGGCCACAGTTATGTACATAAATGCCCTATAAATGTGGCAGCATAGAACCCCTACTTATAATGATATGCTGCTGATAGAATGTCTTTTTTTTAGGGTACTCCTAAGTCTTGTGACTGATGATTGTTTTCTTTCAATTATCAAGGAAACAATTGATTTGTACTCATTACACATGCATTTGTTGAGGCTTTGGTGGCACTGGTGATTGAAGACAGAAAATTGAAAGTGTTTTTAAATGCACAATAATTAAGATGGCAGGAATTGTAGATATGTATCACCAAATAATGACTATTTAATTACGAGGGCAACTGCTGACTGGTCAGTTTTGAATGATGGGTCAGTTTTGAATGGTCTACAGTTAGTGGATGGGAAATAAATGTAGACTAAAACACCAAAACAGCAGTGCCACATGTTAAGGTCTAAATGGACGAGTGTAGTGACTCTGTGTTTTTCAACCTTTAAGTACCACACACAATACAAGCCAGCACTGCTTATATGATATAAATGTATATTTACATTGATGGTATTTAGCAGATGCTTTTATCCAAAGCAACTTTTGTTTGTGACCGACTACGATCCAAGCAATTGAGGGTTAAGGGGCCAGTTGCCCAACAGTGGCCACTGTGCAGTCATGGTGCTTAAATCAGCAACCTTCTGATTACCAGTCTAGAACCTTAACCCCTAAGGTACCACTGCTCAGAAATAGAAAGGAAATACATGTAATTAATTCCAATTCAATCAATTTATCAATAGGCCAACAAGTAACTGTTTTTCCTGCCATTGTGAGTCTCTGAAATGCAAAACACTGTACATAATTGAGAGTTATAAATAGTATGAATTAGGATCCTTGAGGATTTGATGTGTGAAGCAATTTTCACCAGACACAAATCTGTAAAACATTTACAGTTTATTAGTGGCAGTTTTAGATCATTTCAGCTAGAAAGCTGGGTTGGGAGTTATGTGTTAAAAGAAAATCTACTGGGAAGGGTTAATTACATTTTCAGCATTTAGCAGACGCTTTTATCCAAAGCGACTTACACAATGAGCAACTGAGGGTTAAGGGCCTTGCTTAGGGACCCAACAGTGGCGGGGCTTGAACCGGCAACCTTCTGTTTACTAGTCCAGTACCTTAACCACTGAGCTATCACTGGCAATCAAATAAAAGTCAAAGTAAATGTAAGGAACAGTGCACTTTTATTTTATTTGCATTTTCCATATTGTCCCTACTTTTTCTGATTTGGGGTTGTAAGTGTAGTTATGCTATACATAGTTATAAAAAACTCACTCCACAATAAGGGCTACAAGGGTGTCCAAGCTTGTTGGTACATTAGCGCTCTCGAAAATGCCAGTGTAGTAAACTATTTTTTTTACAAGATTTGTTTTTATAATAAAGATAAACCTGCTGTCTGTGGAAGCTAGGTCATCAGGGAATCATCACACAACTGTCAATAACTACAATCCATCTATTCAATCTGATCACCATCACTTTGGGCATTGTTTTTCTTCAAATTGACATGTGTTAGGTGCTACTTGATTAGCCATGATGAGCTCACTGACCATGAGTGCATAGGCTGTCAAGAGAATCCAGGCTTCCAGCATGGAAACTAAGCATTCAAAGTCAATCACATTAGCTCCTTCCAGTTCACTACCTCAAGTAGCAATGGTGTTTTCTTCAAACCAGTAGCTTCAGGCTGACAGCATTGATGGAGTGATCTAAAATGCTTCCCATGTGGTATAACATACATTAAGAAATGTGGTGCAAATTAATCATTTCATCTTTAAAACTTCACAACATATCAGAGTACTGCAGCAGTTAACAGCAATGATGTCTTCCTTTCCTGTGCTTTCAGCAATGTTTTGAAAGAACAAGTATCGAATTGGACTAATATTTGCCTGAATCAAAGATGTTTTTGTTGTATTCAGAGAGCTCTGCAGGCATGAGGCCTCCTCTTGAGAAGACCAGTGAGAAATAAACATAAAAAATAGTATCAGTTATGCAACTTATGGCACAAAAATGTATTTCACACAAGCTGCTCCTGTCTTGATGTTCATCTTCAACCATCCCTGAATGTTTTAATAACCTGCAACCGGCCACATGTAAACCCTGGAGGGAAATGTCTCAAAGTTGAAAGACATTAGATAATCACAGAGATATCAAGGCAAATCTTTATCGTAAAGGTGGCTTGAATCCTTAAGAATTGCTTAATTTGCATCTAAGATTCTGTCAAAGGTGAAGAGGAAAAACATAGATATGTATAATAAAAAAATAATTTATAGACAATAAGGCATTATTACTCTGATGTGCTAAGTTAAAAAGTACATTATAGACTACACATTTACAGCTGTGTTAAGTATAAGTCTAAACTCTAATACCTAAACATTTTTCAAAATGATACATGAACCTGAGGGTAAGACTATTTTTATGAGAGTAGCCGTTTGACCCTTTTAAATCCAATAATGAGCAAATTAAAAATGGAGAAAAGGGCTGCTTTAAAATGCATGTGGTGATACAACCCAGAGCAGGTTTATAGGCAGTTATATTAACAGAAATGGCCTAGAACAAAATGGGGCTCATTCCTTTTAATCATTAGGACTCTATAAATACAATTGTGTGAGCATCCTTAGGCCCCATGCTTTCCTTTGGGAGAGAGTTGCTGTGTTTAAGGATCAAAGACATGAAGTGTAGAAGCGTAATTGGATTTACATGTCTAGGAAAATTGTATATATTTTTTCGTAATCTTTTGGGATTTTCTTTAAAAAGCAGTGCCAAGATACTGTTTTTTTTCAGCAAGACAATGTCCAGCCTCCTTCACTACAATGCCTGGGCCTTATAGACACAGAGTGTGTGTGCTTGACTGGCCTGCCTGCAGTCTAGATCTCTCTCCTACTGAAAATGTATAGTTCAGCAGGAAGAGGAGAATAAGACGATGGTGACAACAGACTGTTGACCAGCTGAAGTCTCATATCAAATAAGAATAGAGAAAACGTTCCTTTTGCAAAACTGTGACAGTTAGTGTTACCAGTTCCTAAACCATTAAAAAGTCTCACAAATTGGAAAGGAAATGAAACACAGTGCTACATGTGCCCCTGTCCCAACTTTTTTGGAGTGTGTTGCAGGCAAAAAATTCTGAATGTGTTTCTGTTTACAAACTACAATAAAGCTGATTAGTTAAAACATTAGACTTTCTTTTCTTTCTCCTTTTATCAGTTAAATAAATATAACTTTTATGGAAATGGGGTTTGTAAACAAGCAATCCCACCTTCATATGTTATAATTTTATAACAGGTTATCAGTTTTAGCATCAGTGATGGTAACTAAACACTTCCTATAGTTTGATGTTGGTCTTTTCCATTTAGTTGAAGATATTACTGTATTTAAATATATGGTTATTTTGAGATTTACCACAATATTTCCATTGGTTTCCAGTCAGGAATAAAACTTGGCCACTTAAAAACATCTGCAGCTGTAACAATCAGTGAACAGTTAAATCATCACAGCTTGTAAATGGTGGACCTCTTTATTAAAAAAAACTTGTTTTTATAGTGTTTAGATAATAGAGACCACTTTTGGTCTGTACACCTGTGTTGTCTATACCTATATATACACCAATAATGTCTATAGGCTACTCATGCTTGGCAAAACAGACTAATAATAGCAAGAGAACATGATGTGCGCATGCCATTAAGCACCACTTTGTGTCCACAGATCTTTTCAGGCTTGCACAGGTATAAACCTTAAATGACATCCACAAGTAAAAATCACTCATGTGAGGTTTGAAAGAGTGTTTGTGCCAAACTGGTGATATCAGTGCCCATTTCCTTCAGGAGCTGTTTTTGTTTGTTTCTCTGGGCTAGAAGTGTTGGTTCTTCCCGCTCTCACACAAAAAGCACATTGAGCTGTTTGAGAAAGGCGGTGTGCACCCACACAACATGAAAGTAGCAGCTCTGTAAACCAGAAAACACTACTGTACATAAACTTCTACATAAGCACAACACTGGCTACATGAGTGCACACTAAGGTAGGGCTGGCTTTTAAGGATAGGTCACTAAAGTCAACTTAATTTTTTGTTGCGCAGTCTTCTTTTGGTACTTAAAACAACAGTGCCTGAAGGTTTATCAAACAGGTGAGGGTATCATGATTAGTTATAAAAGGAGGATACCAAAGGCTATATCTTTTGTAAAAAAAAACAAAAAAAAAAGATGGGCCATGGCTCACCATTGAGAGAGAATTGCAAATCAGTTAAAAAAACATTTCTCAGTGCAAGATTGCAAATACTTTATATATTTTACCATCTACCGTACAATATTGTGTAAAGATTCAGGGAATAGGGACAAATCACAGGCTAAGGCTGGAAACTACTGTAGAAGGTGGGTAACCTTCCAGCCCTAGGATGGTATTGCAAAAGAAACCTTTGCTATTGTGATAAAAAAAAAAAAAAAATTGCCACTCTATTGAAACTCTATTGTGCAAAGAGACAAACAACTATTGTGCAAAGAGAAATCCATACATCAATTCTATGTAAAAATGATGGCAAAATCTCTAATCTGAAGCTCAACCCAGATGGAGAAAGACAATTTAAATAAGTGACACAGAGGTAAATATTACTGTTTTAAAGAGAACTTCTATATGCTTTCATTAAGTTGTCTTTTCCCAAGACGTCCATGGTTATTTCAGCAGCGATCCCAGGCCTCATTCTGCACACGCTAACAGCGTGGCTTCATAGACCCAGAGTGCCTGTGCTTGACTGGCCTGTCTGCAGTCCATATCTGTCTCCTATTTAAAATGCATGCCACATAATAAAAAGGAGAATCAGTGACCACAAACAGTGACCATGGACTATTTAGGAGCTGAGGTATTGTATGTTGCAAAAATTACACTTGCCAAACTGCAACAATTGGTATAATTATTTCCCAAATGATTAAAAAGTATAATTAATAAGTGATGTAACACAGTGGTAAACTCACCTCTGTCTCAAATTTTCAGCATATTTAAGGCATCACTTTCTAAATTTTATTATATTTTACAGTCAGTAAAAACTGGAATTCATTTTTTTCTTTTCCCACCTCATAATTTTGGCACCCCTGGTAAAGATGAGTAAGAAATTCATTGTTTGGTGGCTTATCGTAATCTCACTGAATAAATGAGAAAAATCCCATCTTTTCATTGAAGAAAAATTATTCTAAGAAAAATACCCATAAAGAAATAGTTACATTTTACAAAACCAAATTCACACCCCTTGAAATTCTTAAAATGTAACTGTTTTTTTTTTTTATATTATTCAAGCTCAGTTTCTAGTGCTATGAATCACATGACATTAGCTCAAATTTATTTCTCCAGGAAATATGTCTGTTATTCAGGATGTGAACCATACTTCCTGTACTTCACCACACCACTCAGCATACTCTATATTGAAATGCATAGAGCTTAATGCTATCCACTTTTCTCGTTTTTTAATGCAGTATATGACCAAATTTAAGAGGACATCTGACCATGAGTTTATTGGGCATGTATCTCAAACTACATACATTATGTACTGTTTATACTTTTTTATTGGGAATGCCTGATGTCACTCAGTTATCTTTGTGTGTAATATATGCCCCAAACAAAAATCTGTCAATACTTTTAAAACAGAGGTGTTCATATACACAACGTCGTAGCAAAACGTTTACTTGAAAGACTTAATTATTTGTAAGTTTGTACATTGTACAAGAATGAATGGTAGGCCTGTTACAAAGCCTATAGTAAGACCGTGTAATAGTTTTATTACAGTTTGAATGATGCTAACTTGGTAGCTATTATCGTCAGTTATTTCTTTTAAGTTTTAGAGTCTCAGTGTGGTATTTTTATATGAGCCATTAAGAAGGATAAGCTCTTCCCGACGTTTGATTTTTTTTTTTCTCAAAAACATTAATTGTCTTAAACCTCCAATAAACAATTCTTTGGTGTTGCAAAATTTCTTTATTCATTGATTTGCTGCGTCAACTATATCAGTAATATGAATTAAGTCAAAATTAAATGAAATCCAATACATATTTATTGAAATGAAAATTGAGTATTTGGTTAATACAATAATGTTTTGCTTGTCCTATTGAACAAAGAATTTAAACCCTGTCAGCCAACTACAATTTTTACTATTAAACTTACATATTTACATTTAATATACATTGATACGTGTTGTGCTCTTAACCAACAGACTTAAATGACATCTTCTTACAATGATTAAACAGACAGCAAAATATTTTATCTTAAAATATAGATACAATGCAAAACATAGAGCCACATGCAATAGGTGTGAGCTTTCTAAATCTTCTTCTGAATAGATATTCACAAACGAAAGTAATACGTTATTAGAAACTAAAAACCTAGTCTTTAAGCCTACACGAAGTATCAGGTTCAATCTTCGCAATCTGTAAATGTGTGTGTGTGTGTGTGTGTGTGTGTGTGTTTCAGAGTTTTATTATTTCAAATATGAAAACAGAACAGACATTAAACAATAATGGTGTTAAAACGCGGTAGTATTTAAAAAAAGAATATAATGCATTTTAATTCAGTGCTTGTGCGTAAAATTTAGTGACGACTTTAGCCTAAATATCAATGGATAAAATTAATACAAAACACTTGACACTGTTTTTTACATCTATCTATCTATCTATCTATCTATCTATCTATCTATCTATCTATCTATCTATCTATCTATCTATCTATATATATATATATATATATATATATATATATATATATATATATATATATATATATATATATATATATATATATGGATGCAAACAAAGAATACTTTATTTCACTTGTATAAATCATATATCAGTGTAAAGTGTCAGGTCGTGTTGTCTGCGAGGTAACTCTGTTGAAAGCTGTATTGATAGAGCTGCGGCATCCCATTGGCATATCACGCTTATATTTCAGTATACATTTACCTCATGGAGATAAACATTTAGTGCGGGTAATCAATCAAAAACAAACATTTACTTTCTCATCGAGAAAGAAGTTTCATGTATTCGGGTTCTTTAGTGGTTAAAATAATAATGGAAAAAAACATTATTTTGTAAGTTCATTGGTGAGAAAATAAATGCCAATTCATGCTGTCACCAGTAAAATGATCTAAAAAATCGTATATTAGTGAGATGTTTTGCTTTTCAAATGTATATGCCATACCTTATAGATTTTTATTTTATAATAATAATAATAACGCGAGACTTATTTATTCACCAGCAAAAACGTCTAGGGTGCAAAAGCGAAGAGGATCATAAAATAAAATGTCAACGAATTTACGCAGTTTGCGCAGACTGCTTTCCACGCCTGAATTATGCATTTGGACACCAACAGGTCACCTGCATATAGTTGTGTGTGACTCTTAATTGAAAATGTCACAGATAAACAGGTAGTGCCGTGCTTAAAAATCAGCATGCCAGATTGGGTTACTATAGTTTGCCCATTTGGCGTACTGTCCTAACACCACGTACAGTCAGTACAGGTGTATGCTGTTTGTGTTTGCTGCTGCTGGTGGTGAGGCTGAGTCACAGGGGAGTAGAAAAGATGAGGGTCACCGGAGTCATAAACGAGCGCTCAAGTGCACTGATCACATCTTTTAATAAACATATACTGTAGTAGAAGTGTTGTTTTTGTGGTTTACTTGTTTATTTCGTTACAAGTAGTGCAAGTCAAATTTAATCCATGTTATATCCATAGATCTTATTGAGGACTAACTAGCTGACTGCGCGCATGGGTCGCTTCAGTGAATGTGTGAGAAGGGGAGGGTGCTGAAAGGATAAATTATGAAAAGAAGACCTTTCCGGCAGCACATATGACCTCCTTTAAAGTTGGTAACACTATAGCATGTTTAATGTATGCTCTATAACGTTTGTCGGCAAGCTATATTAGAAGATGCGTTATAAATTACCTACAGCTAAAGATACCAAAACATTACTCTAATCAAAGATAATATTTAACTGACTTTCCCAGATCAAAATAACCTGATAAGCTTGGCATTTATTTTCACTTTTGAGCTTCGAACTACTGGTCCAATAACAAAGCATTTAATTAACCTACTCGTGATGAAATTACATTTGCTAAACCTAGAAGATACGTCCCAAGGCTTGGTGTAACATCTACATTAAAATAAAATAGAAAAGAAAAGAAAACGTACTGATTTTTTACTAGGTCAGGGATTCTCAGCTTCAGTCTCGGAGGTCCACTGCCAGTAAAAGACTACAATTTCTTGAATATAAAATTGTGGAGCGTTCGTTCGTTGGCGTGGGTGCAACCTGAGCGACAAGATAAATCCCTAACAGTCAGCATTCAGGACTGTATATTCCTGTGTCAGTGATTTCTTTGGAATCAAAACGAGTTCTTACAAACAAACAATTTGCATTATTCATTAATTTTGTGGTGTTCTTTCCCAAATTAAAAAAATAAAGTAATTTCTATTTAAATTAAGTTTAGTTATAATAAAAGTAAGCTATAATAATAAAACTAAACAACAATAATTAGATGTATAATTAAGCGTCCTAAGTGATTAAACGCATGTTTAAATAAATAAGGAATAATGCGGAATCTCTTGCTATATTTAGAAGACACTGAACGCTCCAGTGTTCAGTAGAGTAAAACCGAGAGTGCGCTCATCTAATGACTGCAGGTGTATTTTTCAGGTGTGAATGCAATTTGTAAAGAATGAAGCCTACCATTTTCTTAATTAAGAGTACAGACGGATTATAAATGGTGCAAATCTGTTAGTCACCAGTTAACAGAAAACAACCTGAAATCTGAAAACAAAACAAAATATATAAAAATAATAAATAAAAGCTAAATCAAGGAAACTGGAGGATTTGTTTTGGGTAACTCACTAGATGTAAAGATTTGCTTTACCCATGTTGAACATTACGCTTTTTATTTGCCTTTTAGACAATGAGCAACATTTTATACAAATGTGAGGTATAACAGTGCGTTACAATGGAACGGAAAGGAAACTGTTGACCTTTCACGCTTTCTATAGGTCACATGACCCAACCCTTAGATGTCCACTCATGGTCCAGTCAAGAAGACCGTAACTGTACTTACAGTCAACCTATAGACTTCTGTAGTCAGGATATGATCGTAAATCAGGGTGGTGCAGGGTCTTCATTGACAAAGGTGTCACTTCTCTGGACAATTTTTGCATTTGTTTTGGGAACATCCTTATTTTTGTATAAAATGATGCTTCTCGAACATTTAAACCCGCATATTTGACGAATATTAGGCTAATGATTTTATATAGACCCAAAATACTTACTAGGTATTAAATATTACAAAATATAATGCTAAAAAATGTATAATTACCATTTCAGTTTCCAGAGGTGTATTTTAAAACTATAGCTTTTTTTTGCATTAAAATTGTACGTTTTCCTCATTTGCTAATTTCAGCTGTACATGTACTTAACTTTTTAACTTTTACATTAATATTTGATGAATATTCAGAAATTGTGTGAAAGTGCAATAAATAACCTAGGATGCTTATCTATTTTATCGGTTATCTGTTATTACTTAAAAATAACTGTGAGCACAACTGCGTACACATTTTGACTCTCCTGAGTAACCATTTACAAAGCCAAACATCTATTTGTTTACTATGGTCAAACGGGGATCTGTAAAAGGCGTATGCAGAACCCAAGCTAGTGCTAAATATATTGTAAATGACAATTCTATCTTGTAAATAACACAATTCTTACAAAAAAAAAAAAAAAAAAAGATTCATCTGACTACTTAAATTAGTAATGGAGATTGTTCAGTATTCTACAGCAAGCACAAACTTGCGGGGACTGACATCTGCAGAAGCTTTAACACATAACACATTTTATGCAGTGAAATAAAGTAAACAGATATACACCACTAAATAAACCTTAAACAGCTATAGACATTTGTTTTGGCTAATGAAGACGGATTACAAAATGGAGGAAATATGTAAATCACAAATTTAAAATTAAAAGTCAATTATAACACTTAAAAAGACAAAATGCATTGAGAACGGGTATTAGTTCGTAGCATCCTCTGCGTGTAAACCAAACAATAATTATTTGCAGTGGAAAACCACAAAGAGCACAAAAAGAGAGTACAAGAACGAATAACACTTTTAACACTTGGACCACATTTTATTATAACTGTGTGCAGTATTTTTTTTATCACAATAAGGGAGAAACACCTCTTAAACTTGAACAAAAACACATAAAACATTAGCCCCAGTTCAGCTTATAATTGTACATATTTATAGTAAAGAAACATTCTTTATAAATATTGTTTCATCTGTAGCAAGTAAATACCTTAATTTAATTACAAATGGATAAATATGCCAGTCGATATTTACAAAAGGAAGGGTGTGGTTACAGAAAATTTAACGGCACGTTGATTTTCCTCACATCTTCCAAATATATTCACAATTTCAACTTGCAAAGCACAAAAACATCACAAGTTAAGCCCAGCAAACGAAAATTTACATTCACAAGCAAATAGTGTCCGTCTTTGTAAAGTGTTGACTTTTACCAGTTAATAAATGTTTAAGGTACAATCAGTTTGCCCTAATGAGATATGCCTTAATGACAATATTTATGACCATTATACAACTTTTTATCAGAATATGTGCACTAACAAGTCCCTATAGAGAAATAGCTACCAATGAAGCGACATCTATACACCAAAAAAACTGACAAAATCTATTACAACCATTGGGAAAAGGGCGCATAATATTTACAAAGTATTGAGTGCCTTTTTGCACGTTTCTTCGGATGATGAGGATCGCTCCCAAGATTTTGGCCTAAGCCTAATAGCTGTACAAGTCCCATTTAGACTCCAGTTTTTACTGAAGCAATGTGTATACGAAATGCTTCTTGGTGGACCTAAACATACCACTCACTGAAGTTAGACGTCAGGCCGCTGTGTGCGTTTGAGCTGTGCACGCCGGACGAGGGCGACAGATTGGTGTTGCTCTGGGTCTCGGTGGAGGGCGACACCAGCCCAGGGGGCGTTGAGGACTCGTACCCAGAGCTGGCTGCCGGAGACGAGTCGTTCCCTTGCGGGGAGGATTCATGGACCTAAAAAAGAAACACATAACGCATTTAAAGACACATTAAAAAGCGAAAACGTGCAAACAACTGTCAACTGTGTGCTGAATTGCGCAATGCAAAATAAACAGTGGAATCAATAACAACTAAACATTACTCTTAATTTTACCAGTAGAAATAATTACCTTCATGTGCTTTCGGAGAGAGCTGGGATGGGTGTAGGACTTGTCGCACATTTTGCAGAGATAGGGTTTGTCTGAAGTATGCACATGCATATGCTTTTTCCTATCACTGCTGTTTGCGAACCGTCTGTCGCAGCCTTCAAACTCACATTGGAATGGCTTCTCACCTGAAAAAATACATTAAAATAATGTTAAGCATGCACGTTATAAGTAATGTTCGCTGGCATCTTTGACAAACCAAATTTGTCATTAAATGTCGGCAAATCATAAAATACACTAGACAAGCGATTTTGTAAATCGTGAATATGGACGCTTAGCTGCTCTCCCAAGTCGACTAGAAAAATGAACAAATAATATTTTGTTATATTTTTTATTTAGTATAAAGTACACTTAAATCAACTAATTCAATTTTTTATTTTAATAATAATCTAAATAACGTAATTAAAAATAATGTCACTTGCTATAAATAACCTGACCAATAAATAAGAGTATAGTAAGTATTTTAGAACAGGAAAAAAGAGAGAGAAACAGTATATGACATTCAATTAAAAGTCGCCAAATGAATAGTGGATTTTAACTAGAAAATGTGCCAAATAACAGTGATTCCCTCTCTGAGATATCGACTAACAGTACGCATACAAATATTCCTGTAAAGTGGGAAATCCTGAATAAATTATGCAAAAAAATCAATGAATTACTATAAGAGAAACAAGAATAGCTCAGTCAATTCAGTCAAACTCAATTGTAAATGCTTGACGTACAGAGATGAGAAGAAAAATTACGCACACGATGCGTTAACAGGACAGGAGGCTTTGACCCATTTAAAGTTTACGAACCACAAAAACCTTTAGATAGATTGTTACATAATTTAGAACGATGCTGAAATACAACACGTTGAAGCATAACGAGACTGGTTGTATTTGCTTCTTGGCGTTAAAACACTCGTTTGGTTGAAGCAACAAATAGACACATTTCCATTTTTTATTACATATATAAATCGTATGTATATACTTAGAGGTAGCATTATCTTTAGAAATACTTTTTTATACTTAACCTGAAAACCACTATGCAAATATTTTACAGCAGCACGACTAAACATAACCTAAAGCATATATTAATGAATCATAATTACCTGTATGTGTTCTTTTGTGAATCTTCAGGTTCTCTGACCGCGCAAAGACTTTGCCACAACCAGGGAACGGGCACGGGAAAGGTTTTTCTCCTGTGTGCACGCGAATGTGATTCACTAATTTATATTTAGCTTTAAAGGGTTTGCTTTCCCGTGGACAATCTTCCCAAAAGCAGATGTGGTTGCTCTGCTCTGGTCCTCCGACGTGCTCGACCGAGACGTGCGTGACCAGCTCGTGCATCGTGCTAAAAGTTTTATTGCAACTTTTCTTGGGGTTGCTGAGTTGTTCGGGGTCGATCCACTTGCAGATGAGCTCTTGCTTGATACACTGCTGCCGCATGTAGCGAAAGAAGGCACCTGGGTGGTGGTGATGCGCTGTCATGTTCATCCCCATGTTCATATTCATGGAGCCATACTGGTTGTGGAGTTGTGCTGCTGAGTAAGGGTCGGTCCGTGGGCTCGAGACTTGATGGTACTGCTCTGATCGCCCAAACACCTCGCCCGGTAGTCCAAGTCTCATTTGGCTGTTGAGCACGTTTGGAGATCCATGAGAGCCGTGCTGGTCGTGGATACCCGGGAATAAAAGGTGGCCTTGGCTGTCTGCGTGGGAATGGTGCAGGGACCCCGCAGTGGGGCCGAAGATTGCATGCTGGCCGCTCGACGGGGGAGATTCTCCAAAACCTCGGCTACGAAAAAGAAAGTCCCGCGTTGAGTTGAACGGCGAACTCGCGTACGAAGTGACATGGGCAGCGTGTGCACCCAGTGCCGCGGCGGGGTAAGCTGGTGCTTGCGAGGTAAAAGCAGAGCTCTGTCCAGGGGAAAGATCGTGGTTCAGTTTAAAAGCGCCCATGTGCGCCGAGTCAACGAAGCTGTTCTGCGCCAAACTCAAGTCCCTGTCCTGCATGTCGCCCGCCGTGTGATGCCTTGCAAATGTTCCCACTCCCAAGCCAGGGAACTGATGACCAGCGTCCAGTAACATTATTTTACACTTGATAAAGGAAAATATACTCAAGAAAGTCTATTACAAAGCAGCGCAAAATAAACAAGACAGAAATGCAGTTAGCTAGGGAAGTGTTAACTTCCAGATTGGAAAACACGGCATGAGGTGAAACTTGTAGGCGCTGATCCTCTCACAGGGAAAAAGCTCTTCTTGCTCTGCTCGTATTTATTTCTTCTTTATAACTTATTTAAAATTCCAGTTAAAAGAAAAAAAAGGTTCCTTCGCGTTTTCCCGTTCAAATTATTTGGGGAAAAAAGATAATCTTACTGTGTCTTCTTTAAACGCGCCCCGCGTTCTTGATGCATCTCGTATCGGGATGTTTATCTCTCTCGCTTGGCTGTGTTTATCTCGAAGGGTCTCTCTTTCTCAGTGGACTGGCACTACCTCCTCTTACGCCCCCTTTAACTGGAGCCCGGTCACTCATTTGGCGCTGTCTCATTGGCTGCCTCGCCTCATCAATCCCACAGGTCTCTCCAATAGTACGCGCCCATTCGGCGACTAATAGTCGATCGCCATTTTCCACTGACAATTACCGCCTACTTTTTTTGGAGAGCTTTTTCTGGAGATGCACGGAAAGCAAAGCAACAAAAGCCCTAATCGTTTATGATAACGTTTACGACTTTGTATAGATGCCCAGAAGCTTGTGTTTTATACTGTATTATTGTCCATAGACTGCACACAAGCTACTACTCTGGGATGTTAAATGGTTTGATGTTTTTTTTTATTTTTTTTTATTTAAGCTAAGCCTGTAGGCTTTAGGTTTGTAGGTAAATCTAATTAATGCGTAGCACAAAACTGTAATCCAGCATTCAGTAAAGTACAAGATCAGTAGGCCGTAACACTATAGGTGGGTAGTGTTTTTTTTCTTAATACAACCATGTACCCGCACAGTAACAGTCACAACGTTGAATTAAACACCTAGTTTGGAAGAGGCCTCTTGGACTGGCAGTACTGTTAACAGTACACAAGGTCCTCCGAGTTTTTAAAGACAATACAAAATATAGATTAAACAGGACAAGTTGTGATTTTTAATCAGGGTCTCTTGTAATTACTGTGTTTTAAGTATAGGTCAATAGCTAACCTTGGTCTTATTTTATTACAGGCAGCAATAAAAAACTAAAATCACAGACGTGGTTGCATTATCGACCTGCTCTAGTGTAAATCAATTTATTACGGGCATAAAATTTTGTTTGGTAGCATGGCATATTAAAATACTTGTGACATATATAAACGTATTTTTATACAAGACGCAACACCCTTGCAAAAATTATTTATAAAATTATGCAGCTGTCAGGTTTTACTTCAGATTTATTGTCACAATTGTATGGCGTCATAAAATGTATCACTTCATAAATCTTGCAACTGCAACTGATCATTTTCTAAATAATACCACTTACAAAGTTTCCAACGTTTTTGATCAGTTAAGTGAATAATTTAGGCAATTATTGTATTTTTTTTATAAAAACTCCAGCACAGAAAACAGCAAAAGTTATCTTTACTTACACTTTTATCGACCTCGTATTCCTTACAGCTCTATTCCAACATAATGCAAACTTAATCTTTTCCCCTCTTGCTTTAAACGGCAAATAACAAGGTGCTGAAGGAGTGTAAAACTGAGATTCTGTTCACTTCAGCTGAAAGCCTTGCAGCTTAAACGTTGTAGACTATTCTTCTAGCCTCTCCGCAGGAAACACAAGATCTGATCCAAGTTCAAAGTCACGTCTGCCGACCCCTTTAAGAAGTTCTTTATTTCTCAAGAAAACCTGAAAACCTTTCCCCCTTCCGTACGAGGGGAAAAAAATAAAAAGAATTAATAAAGAGCGGCGACGTACTCGGCCCGGGGCATCGAACCGTAGTTTATGATCCTGTCGTTACAGGGAAAATAGTTTAGTATAGTTTAGTTTAAAATGACAAACCACACATTTAAAGAAATAAAAAAATATATTATTAATAAATAATTAAATATTTAAATAAACAAACAAATAAATAAATAAATAAAATATCTGGGTATAAAGGTGTTAGTGTAAAACAGACATGAGGCCGTTAAATACCATAAAATAAACGTCTTTATTGATGTTTATTGGGCTGCGATGTACAGTTCCCCATAACCACACACATCACTGTGCTAAGCCAACAGAATACATGACAATATCTGCTTTTAATACGACCAAGCGCCTTTAAGCGACCCAACGGGATATTTGTCACCGATTTGACGTCCTCAATATGTTAACACATTGTTGGAAACTTTCTGTAACCTTGAGGTTTTTCAATGGTGTTTGACCTCCGACCTGTAAAAACCATATATGTCGCCCCTTAAACACATTATGTAAGGAATGTCCTCATTAAAACAAAACCACTCTATTGAACAGTTTTAATAAGGATAAAATAGCAAACGGTGTCCTTTTGTCCAAAAAGTAACGAGGGCTGAAATAACGCACGTGGTGTACATGGTAAAATTAATCTTTACATAAATTTAGTTATTAATTTATTTATTTTGCCACAGACATGACCGCAGGTTTACACAAAAGGGAAAGACGGAGACACTCCGAAAACAAAATGGGCAACTGGAAACTTGATAATACTGTTATTAGAGAGAGATAAAATTTAATATTAAACTTTAACATTTTTTATTTATTTTAGAATAATAGTAACAATACGTCAAATGTGTTATTCTTTGTAGAAGCCTACACTTTAACATAGACATTTTTACAGACTTTTTATACAGAAATAAGCCTCATCCTACCTGTATTTTGCCAATGTTCTATGACACTGCTTTAAAATTCTTTTTAAAAAATATTTTAAATCAAGAGACACTAGAATGATGACAGAGCCCTGTTGTGTTCAAAAGGAACTTTTAAAAGGGCGTGGACTTCATAAAGTCATGAAGTTTAACAAACAGAGTGGACGCGATATTTGGAAATGTAATTTACTGCCCTGGAAAACAAAACAAAAATGTAATACACATTATACATCCTCAGATGATTAAAAAATATGTCAATAAATATCAAATATTTATTTAAATAACATTTAAAAATCCTATAACATAATCCTTTTAATAGCGTTTTATTGATTGCTCTTTCATGTTGCGTTTGGTATTATTTGCTGTGTTTGTTTTCTAGTTTGGTTGCTCATTTAATTTCCATAAAATCACTCTTCCTGTTATAATGAAATAACATATTGATTATATTAATGATGTGTTGCAAATGTTACATGAAATTAAGTTATAAGAATACACTTTATTTAAAAGTAAATACATTGTATATATTATACAATATACAGTTATTTGCCGGTTTTCCAATTAATTGAGGGATCTAAGTCTGCATTAATAAAAACTGAAAATGCATTTTAATAAACACTATAACTTATACCAGAGCTTACGTCTTGACACTGTCAGTTGTTTTTCCACTTATTTCAAGTTTACCTATTCATTAAGGAAACGTATGTTGATTGAAACACCTTCCTGACTCTGTATTTTGAGGATATCGAGCTGATCCGTGTTTGTTTACACAGTATTTTCTGTTCACGTGCGTTTGTCCTGGTAAACAGCGCCGTAATCACAGATTCGCCTCTAACTTTGTGAGCGCAACTTTTTGGAGTCTGCGGTGGTGAAGGGAGTGAGGGGGCGGAACCCCGCTGAGACTGCGCGCTGAAAGACAGCCAATCGCTTCGCTCCCTTAACTGCCAGTCACCGAAATCTGTCCAATACCCGCAGTGCCATTTCTAAACTGTATTCCCCACTGTGTCCTCCAACTGTTGTAGGTTCTGCCAATCGCTTGAGGACAGAGTGGGAAAAGGAGCAAGCAGAGTTAGAGGCCGGACAAAAGAAGTTATAGACCGCTATATACATGTATTTTAATGTGTTATAATGCCTGCGATGGGTAAAAAACAGTAGCGAATGTGGACATGACGGTATAGTTATGGAGCTTTTGAGCAAGAGGAATTCGGCGATAAGAATAGCGGATTTGGCAGCGACTCAACCCCTTCCTCATCAGAATATGACAGGCTTCCCGGGAATAGGGGGGCATCACCCTCACTCCCACCATGCCCACTTCCACCCTGGGGAGATGGGCAACGACCCTGGAGTGGCTCTCACTCCATTTGGACCAGAGCACATGGCACAGACAAATGCTCTCAAACTTAGCCCATCGCAGCACATTCAAAGCCATCCCGAAGCCCAGACCGCGGCATCTTTTCCGTCTTCTCAGACCACAGTTGGTTTCCCCGTGGCTCACCCCCACTCAGGCTACGCAAGCAGCAGGGACTTCATCCTCAGGAGAGAACTCTCAGCCTCTGCTATGCATGCACTTGGCGACCAGCATAGTTCCGCCTCCTCCCCTCATCACCATGGCATGTTCATTTCCCCAACAGGTGCTTACGGGCACACGGAAGGTGGTGCCCATCCACTTTTCACGGGACTTCATGAACAGACGGCCCCAGGTACCCACCACCATGCTCTTAACGGACAGATGCGACTGGGTCTACCAGGGGACATTTACGGCAGACCAGAGCACTTCGGACACAGGCCCGAACACTATGGGCCATCTTCTATACACGGCTACAACTCCATGAACTTAAATGTGAACCTAGCTTCAGCCCCTCATGGAGCAACGGGAGCGTTTTTGAGGTACATGAGGCAGCCCATCAAACAAGAGCTCATCTGCAAATGGATTGACCAGGAGCAAACGTCCAAGAAACCATGCTCGAAAACTTTTAGCACCATGCACGAACTGGTAAACCACGTCACAGTGGAGCACGTTGGCGGAACTGAGCAGAGCAACCATATCTGCTTTTGGGAGGAATGTCCCCGCGAGGGCAAAGCGTTTAAGGCAAAGTACAAACTGATCAATCATATTCGAGTACACACCGGAGAGAAACCGTTTCCTTGCCCCTTTCCTGGCTGTGGAAAAGTCTTCGCCCGCTCGGAAAACCTGAAGATTCACAAGAGGACTCACACAGGTTAGTCGTTGTTAAAACTAAAATATACTGTACTTACACGATTACTAATACCATCCAGTAAACACTTTCTGCTTAAACACTAATCGAAGTTGTAGAGCCAAAGTGATAGGTGACGTGAACAATAGCATTGTGTTTATAGACCTACTGTAGCCTATGAATTAATGAAAAAGATATAAATTTCTGGACAGCTGGTATTTTTAAATAGACCCATTTAATTAAAGTTATTGCTCCATGTGATGTGCGGAGTGCAGTACACCCTACAGCCTGAGTAACTGTGTTAAGATTTTATAAGAATATAAATTAAGCTGTATGTCAAAAGCAGTTATGCAGTTATGCCATAGTAGTGAAGAAAGCAGGGCAACCATGATGTAGCCACATAGTAGCCCAGGTGTAGACACACAGTAGCCATGCTTTATTCGTGTAGGCTGTATAGTAAGAAAAATGTAGCCTTTAATTATGACTGTTCGTCAGTCGGGGTTTTTAGCCAGTCGTAGACCATGTCTGTCAACAAACTATTTTATTGTTAATTTGCCGTGCTTCTTTATTGGGTTCGCTGTTTTTCTGAATGTTCGTAATAACATTTCACAATAGCTATAAGCAAATCATACAGTAAATAGATAGGGGTTAGTTTGGGCTATAGCTACATAGTCTTTAAGACTCGCCATACTCGGAACACGTGCTATGACGATTTCACTATGTCAGACCCACTGACTTCTTATTGCTGAATGCACAAACACTGACTTTAATTTGCTGTTTGTTTATGAAAAATGTTTGCCACTTAAGTTAAATTCATGCTTTACTCAGTGTAAACTGAAATTTGAGTAATGTTCATTAAATACTACTTACAACCAAAGAAACAGTACCAAAAACACACATGGCAAACCCATGTTGTTCATTATCTCCAATACAACAATTATATTGTTCCACACAGGGTAGCAGTGCAGATAAAATTGCTTTAAAGTAGCACGTGTGGGGCTGCTACAGAAACTGGCTACTACAGCATTTGTATTTGCATATACAGTAAAGTTATTAAACTTTATATATCAAATAGACAGCTATCTCAGACCGCATTTAGAATGTTCTTATAAAAGGGTTTAATCATATAAGGCCATTATCCTAAATGGTTTGTTCTTTTGGGAAATTCTTAACGGACCTTAAAAGTGCTGTTGGGGTTCTAATGATGTTTTGAAATTATTATAAGGTTTCTCAAGGAGAAATAATGTCAAACTAGAAGAAAATCAAAATAAATAATTGTCCTCCTAACAAATATTACTAATTACTAAAGGTTTAAAGCTGCAGTATGTACTGTTAAAATGGGTTGTTTGTTTGAGATGAGCTGTGGTGAGCCATTCGCATTGAAAATATATTTATTAGACCCATGCTGCTTAGAACAAATGTCTTCGTCCTTTTATCAGCTGTATTATCCTGGTCAAGACTGCATTGGGTCTTGCGCCACCTGGGGACACTGAGCAAACGTAGGGGTGGGTGGGATTTGGAGTACCTGATCCACCTTCTGCATGTTTTGGTAGATGGGTGGAAAAACATACAGTATATCCAGAGTAAACCCACATGATGAAGTTTTTAGAGACAGTCATTAAATATAAGGATTTAAACCAGGTCCCTAGGACCAATTTTGCTGTGCAACCAGCTGTGCCGCTGTTCCAACTGATTTTATGGTTGCAGTTTGCAAGACAACAAACATTTCAGTGATTGTGTAGATTGTGGCATGACGTGATGTATATGTTCTATTTCATGCTTTCAGGTGAGAAGCCCTTCAAATGTGAGTTTGACGGTTGTGATCGAAAATTCGCCAACAGCAGTGACAGGAAGAAGCATTCTCACGTACACACGAGCGATAAGCCGTACTATTGCAAAGTGCGCGGATGTGACAAGTCCTACACACACCCAAGTTCTCTCCGCAAACACATGAAGGTGCACTGCAAGTCTCCTCCGCCTCCCTCAGCTAGTTCTGCCACTGCTTATCATTCCTCTTCTGCGGCGCTCGGTGATGCGCTTGTACCTTCCACAGAAACGCAGCGGACCCGAACAACCAACCTCTCACCACAGGTCACCAACCTCAACGAGTGGTACGTGTGCCAGGGCAGTGCTGTCCCTAACAATCTTCACACCCCCTCCAGCGACATGCCAACCTCCGACTCAGACGACGAGGACTCTTTTAGACATTCTGACCCAAGGACAATGCTCTGAAGCACAAGAGATAAATTTGTCAGCCCCCATATCGTTTGTATGCATGTGTAATATCATATGCTACCCATAAACGAGTGCGAAAAAACACGCAACAGCGCCGCTGATGTCAGTTTTTGAAAGGCAGGTGCCATTAATACCTTTATCTACTGCCTTTAAGACAACATAGTGCGTTTGTTCTCAATACACTGTTACGTTTCGGTCAGAAGTCTTTTTTAGTTAGACAATTGCACCTAAAAGTCGGTTCTGAACATTATTTTAACGACTGACGTTTACTACAGCTATATAGGCCTGTTGGAAAATCATGATCAAGATAGGTACCAACGTAACAGAATTTCGTACCCACCTTTCTAAAATGTTGGCCCCATAAAAGTCCACTGACTTAATTAAGTCATATCTATCCCTTTAAGTGACACTGGCATTGTTCATATGAAACAATAACTGGAGATTGATGTGTTTCTTTCAATGAACGGACAGTTTTCTATAGGTTATGTTTCTCCCCAGAGGTCATTCACAGTAATTGACTGATGGCAAATGTCTGTACTTGTGTGATTCTGTATTTTAACATTCCCAGTGTTTTGCATTGAAAAACATTTTAAGTAGCCTTGCCTATAAGTTGTATCATTTTAGTATTACGAGGAAACGATTCATTTTAAGTACTTGTTAAAATTTATACAATAAACGTGATTGAGGCGATTTTTGTGATATTTAAGGACTATTTAAAATGTATTTTATGCAAAAAGCCGATGTAACTCTAATTTAAGAGTACGAATATGTCCTCTCTGATCCTAAATAATGTAAAGATGAGAGGCATATCCCTGAAGCATTTGTACAAAAAAGTGTTGATGTATTTGAATGTTGTGCTAATGTCTGTTTTGTACAAAATAATTTATTTGCTGATATTAATGTTTGGTCTGAACTTACTGATACACCAAAGAATAATATGATTATTTTTTGGTAAAATGTAGTGTTTTTATTGTGTAAAAATGTTTTACTTGAATAGACAGTATAATGTGAAGAGTCCCTCGCATGTCCTGTGTAGTGTTTGTGTTTTTATTGCGGTGCATGGTGCTGTTAATTGAACTGAGAAAAAACTTTAAAAAAAGTGAGATTTTTTGATGTTTGTGATGAAACTGATATGTCTAAATTTATGAGCTTAAATAAAATAACACATAACAATAGTCTTTTTGAACCTTCAGTTTTAAAGGGTTTGCTTCTGCTGCAATTATTATTATTGGAAAGCTAATAACTGGCTGCTTGTGTTTTTTAATAAAAAGGTCAACACAGTCGCCAACACACACACATCAGTCATGGGAAATCTAAAGCATAAAAGAGGTCTGACAATAAAGAGAGGGTCATATTCGCAATGCAAGATTCTAACACACACACACACACACACACTTATTTCCTGCATTAAAACGCGCCAGCACACTTTCAAAGTGCCCCCTGTACACACTACAGAATGCGAATTGAGCAACTCCAGTCCTGCACCACTTCAAAGCGAGTTCGACATCACAGCGAAAAGCCTTTGTCGCTTTGACTCATTTCCTGATGCCTTAGGATTTCTATAAGGAGATTGACTGAAAAGCAAAGTTTTTAATATTTTCCGTATGAGACAGCAAAGCAAATTCTACCCTGAGCACACTTGGAGTGTGTTAATCCTGACGTGTTTTATTATTTATTGTCAAATCATCAAATTACCTTTAAGATAGAATGCATGCTTGCAGATTGAAAGAGTTTGTCACCTTAAAAGTGCACTGATCAACAGTTTAACTATAATAAATTACATGTCTGGAGAACACAGTAGAAACAGCAATGTTACAATTATTTTTTTTATATAATAATCATGAAAAATAGCATACGTGCATCATAAACCTGGGAAAACCATTCAAAACATTGAGCTGAGCTTGTTTGTTTACATTTCTTTCAGTCACGTTATAGACACACCCCTAACATTTTTAATTCACTCCACCCCAATCTTTACTGCCTACAGTTATGGTTAGCATGTTAAAATACGACGGTTAATGAAACAGCAAACTCGGTAGGTGTAGTTCGCCTTGTGACTATCATATCTAAATTTGTACCCTTTTGACCGTTAGAAAAATTGTGTCATAGTCAAATACAGCATACCAAACACAGAACTCACATCCTGGGCATATACGCAGGTGTATCCCAAATTCTGCCAAGTTCAAGGGCACTTTAAAAATAATCCCTCCCAATTTTTGACTCTCTGGTCCCACCGTCCGACTTAATTCGAGACCCTCTATTAAGATACAGTTGCACTGACCTTAGTTTCATGCCACGTTAGCGCAAGTCTGTTTGTATTTTACCAGAACCTCTTTCATATTCTGTTCCCAAACCCCTTTAAATCCCAAGGGTACATTCAGGTTTAATTTGAAACAAGCGTCGTCGCGCAACCCATCTTTTGTGTTCAAACTGCTATGGGCCAAGAGAAAGAGTGATCTTTTTATTTATTTAAAACAAGTGTCCAGTGAATGGGGAAAAATAAACACGATGAAAAATAATCAAAGACACGGTCCCCTCGGAGTGAAAAAAGGGGAACTTTATAAAAGAGCTCAAGCAGTCGCAGATGAATGGGAGACGCTTTGAAGTGAAGCTGATTATCTGAGGAATACTTCTCGGTTGTCCTAACGACGCCGTTGAATCGAAAAGCTGCTCCTTTGTCGACGATTTGCTCTCCTGCCCGTGGAAATCACTTACATGGGCCACCTTAACATGCAGCCTGCAAATCAGTAACTCCGAGAGTCAGACTTGCAGACGCCACTTGTGAAAAGACAAAGCTGTAGGGACTGTGGAGACGCAGCCAGATCTCGCCCCATCTCGCCTTTATTAGACAGAATAATCGCACCAGAGGAGCCCGTTTTTACTGCACTCTGGTCCCATTTCACATCACCATGTTCACGTTGCATTTACCATGGACTCAAAGTGTACAAGACGTTTGCGCTTTTGCATTGTTTTCCAAGAAGAATTAGAATTGAAACTGCTAATCAACAGTTGTGCAACTGCGCAAAAATGTACACAACATAGCCTTTGGAATAGCAAACTTTAAACTTGCAGTGGCAAACTTTAAAAACTATTTAAACAAACGCAAAAATTTGGATTACGTGTATTTATACAGGGGGAGAACCTTCAAGACTTATTATCGGAGTATAAACGGGATGAGGTCCCCTCCTTCCCCACAGACATTCCCTACAATAATGTCATTGGTCCAAGATTATCTGTCTTAATGAAGCAATTACATGGATTAAACTAAAATGGAATAAATAATTTAATAAAATTGTTAATTATTTTTTTATTTTATTTTGCGAATCTTCAAATAGTGCGGCAGGGTGGTGCAGTGGGTAGCACTGTCGCATCACAACAAGAAGGGTCTGGGTTCGATTAGGGTTCCCTATGTGTAGAGTTGGCATGTTCTCCCTGTGGCTGCGTCTGTCCCCTTCGGGTGTTCCGTTTTCCTACCACAGGTTTAAGACATGCAGTCAGGCCAACTGTAGTGTGTCTGTGTGCCATGTGATGGACTGGCGACCGGTCTGAGATGTTTTCTGCGTTTCGCCCAATGAATCAGACCCACCGCGACCCTGACCAGAATAAAGCGGTGATTAAAAAAAAAGACTTTAAATGAATGAATCCTGAAATATGAACAAATACTGACTTTAGCACACAAATATGCTATCTATTTATATTATTGTTGGAACCTAAGCCAAGCAATTTTAATTTAATGAAATTTATTTGTCTTTATTTTCTAAAGTTCCTGAACTTTTGCCATACGTTCATAATCACTATTTACTATTTATTTACTATTTGTTTTGGTCATAAGTTCTGTTGTATTGCTGTTGCCTTACGTTAGCATTTTTTGTATTATTATTATTATTATGATTATTATTATTGTTGTTGTTGTTGTATTAATTTTTGTGTGTGGCCTTTTTATGTAAGCTTGGAGCTGAGAAAAATACTTATTACATTGTGGTGATGGAGGGGCCCCTAAAAATCTAGTTTATAGTCTCTGGGGAAAATTGAACTTGATGTCGTGCATCGATATTTCCCTTTCAGTATGCAGTTTCAATAAGGTTTTTTAAAGATTTCCGAAACCCAATGTTACCCAAAGTTCAACAGATAAAATTAGATTATTGCTGTTTTTTTACATTTTGCATTAACCAAACAGCTACCTGGCCTGAATCTGCCTGCATAATACTCGTTAATATTTCCAAAGGAAAAAAAAATGTTCAGCACCTGCTTCCATTTTTTTTTT
This sequence comes from Trichomycterus rosablanca, assembly GCF_030014385.1. Classification (NCBI taxonomy): domain Eukaryota; kingdom Metazoa; phylum Chordata; class Actinopteri; order Siluriformes; family Trichomycteridae; genus Trichomycterus; species Trichomycterus rosablanca. The sequence goes on along the minus strand of NC_085999.1, from coordinate 31,364,930 downwards.
TATTATTTCTAAACACGACCTATAAAATGCGCTATTTATTCAAGATATTTAAAGTTGTATCGCAGTAGCTGTGCGGTAAAGGCAAACCCGACAAGACTGGGCACTCGTTTCTTAATCCAGGCAGTCTGCCAAACTCTTCCAAGCACCCTACCTGCCTGCTATCCCTAAGTTTCCCAAATAAATGAGAAAAGCAGATCCAGTTGCAGCTATCGCTTACATGTTACCTCTCTCTGATCGTTATCGAGAAAAAGAATGAACATCATTTCCACCTACACACACTGTAAGTATAGACAGCTTGTTTTTTGAATAAACGGATAAATAATGTCTGTAATTTAACTGAAAATGTAGTGGAAGTATTAAGAGAAAATATTCGATTTGAAGCAGAGATGTGCATTTATAAACCCTGTCCTAGGATGTGAACTGCATTTGTTTCACTGTTGATCCTTTCTAAACATTTGTATTGCTTTATTTCTTACCTATGAGTCACTTTCTCTTTCTTTAACCAATCAAAGACAGCAGTTTACAAAACAGCAGTTTACAAAACTCTTCATAAGGTGATGCTGAACATGCTCTATAGGTTTATTCAGCATAGAAATCATACAGGCTACTGTAGTTCTTTTTTTATTTTGTTTTTGAAAAAGGCTGTTCGTATTAATTACCAATAAACCAATAAACAAATGGCGTGCTTGCTAAGTAATTGGTTAAATGATATTTCTAAAAAATTATTAAAGGTGGATGGGTGCTTCACCTAAAGAAAACACGCACCGTTTTATGAATTCAGTAATTCAAATTATGTCGTTATCCTAATGCATTATTTCTAAGGTGTGTTTACATTTTCTTAGGGCATGAGCTAAATGATATTATAAATCGTCGGGTTGTTTTCTGTTATTCTGCACATAAATCCCTAAACACAGTTCTAATTAACCCAGGAGGCTGTTTTTAAAGTAAAACCATTTTAGATATTTAGCTGTCCTATGAAATGTTGTAAGGTGCTCATATGTTCACATTAGACTTATCATAAATAGCTACACTCTTTAGTAAACGTGCATATTTTTTTTTTAAGTGTAAGTAGACATTTATTTTATTCAAAATGTACTGCCCAATTTGTGGTCAAATAAGATGACTTAATAGATGATATGTCTGCAAAATTATTAAAATTAAAAAAGTTTCAAATATTCCTGAATGCCATACATTTAGTGACATACAAAGTATTTAGTTATATGTGTTGACATCTAATATGAAAATCATTTCACTGCCTCTCTGTGTCTTCTCAGATTGCATTGTGGCTTGAGCCAGCCAAAGAGCACAAGCAAAGGTCCTTTGATACTAAAAACATATGAATCATCTTGCTTGTCTGTTGGACATAATATCTGGCCTCCCGGCAACATCTGTGAACCTCCAAACTTGGTGCTTGTCCAAATGTGGAGCCACAGGACTGGGAGGCTTTCCAAAGCTCAGGGTGAGGAGAGCAAGGTCGTCCACGGACAAGCGCTGGAGCCAGTCCCTCGTACCTGGCCCATTCAGCATGCCAAGCATGCGGCTGAAAATCTCTGGGCAAAACTAGCACTTCACTGCTCAACTTTTTTTTGACATGTTTTACTTAAAAGCATTTATATGTGGTGATGCATCCAATAGCAAAATGTTGCCTTAACCTAAGATAGGACACTGTTGTTAAAATGTAGTTAATACAAACTCAGTATTCTTGAACAATAAACAACAGTAATGCTGAAGTACAGTTTGTGGATTACTGTGACAAAATGGCTAAGCAAACATGGTTGCTTTAGGCGTGAAAGACCCTTTTTAATAAACTATCAAGCACACCACAGTAATGCCTCTAAATGCAGCTGTAACATCGGGTAAAGAGAAAAAGGTCAGGATTCTGTGTGAAGAAATCATTCCTGCACAGCTAGACCACCATAAAGCACATAGACTCAGCAAGAGTGAGTGAGAGAGAGAGAGAGAGAGAGAGAGAGAGAGAGAGAGAGAGAGAGAGAGAGAGAGAGAGAGAGAGAGAGAGAGAGAGAGAGAGGGATGGAGAAAGAAACATCAGTGTGGATAGCACGAAATATAAGACAGAACAGTGCTGTTGAATTTGTGTATTGTCATTTTACAGTCTACGATTCGTAAATATCCAGAACCCCTCTACTCTTTAAGGGGGCATTAATCCCAGCTGGATAAGCACATAAGCTTACTTGGAAGAATCTACCAAACAAACTCAATTGCGTCAGTGAACACGTGCCCAACTGTTATAGCTTTACTCAGGTGGTTGGATTTTCTTAAACATCACTGCCAGCTTTCTTCATTCCCAGCTGACCTTGAAACCACCATTAGACATGGCTTTGAACCACTAATAACTTAGCTTCCTAGAGCTAGCCAGTGTCCCTCTGTGCTGTTGATGGCTCGTTTTCATACCTGCACTGTAGTGCTTTGAACTAACACCAAACACCATATCTTCTCAGTTTAGTGATTCTCTACCACATTTGCAGGACTGAATCAAAGCTGTTAATTGTAGATGCAATTTCATACCCCTCATTTAAATAATTGGTCACACATAGTGATTTGTCCCAGAACTTTGTCCCTGTTGTCCTTAAATTTAAGTTTGTTATAAAAAAAAAAGACACAAATTAATGACAATTTCAGTTTTGTTGTAAGCTCAGTATGGGCCAGTTCTCTAACAGGTAAACAGGTGTGTATGTTGTTCTGGTATCCAGTATTAAGTCATACCATGTCCCTAGTTTATAGTGCCAACAGCATATTTAAAAAAATTTAAGGACGAGACTTTGTGTAATTCCTATTTAATAAATTCTTATAATCTTTTGTTATATATGAGAAACGTTTTCCTTTTAACAGATAGTTTTGTAAAGTACCACATTACGTTTGAGTCACAAAGAAATACTTTTGCCTCCCAAACAAGGAACAGTTTTAGCCAAAGATGGTGAACCTTCATAAACAAACTATTTAAAGACAAAAATAACATTAGAATATTTCACTGCCCATGATCATTTTATAAATCATATAAATATGAAGACAGATAAATGAATTGGGTCAGTGAGCCCACCTATAAACCGGAAAGAAGGTGTGTGATGATGGGATCAGCCTTCTGAAGAAGTAGTCCCAATGGAGACTTTACAGTGGTCTCTCCCAGCCACAAGACAAATTGTGTAATTAGGCTCAGCTCTTAGGGGAAGGCCACCTTTGCCCTTGTCTTGACATTTGCAATAGTAAATGACCAAATGTTTCACTGAAATAACTGGCTAAATTAATCTTGATCACATATAATAATCTTTTTCAGCTTTCGTCTTAATTAAATTATAGCCCAAGTGTAAATAAAAATAATAATAAAAATAAAGTTAATTCAAGAATTCTTAAGGAAAATGGAATCAGTAGCATTAAGAAATCAGTAAAGAAAAAATATTATAAAAAAAATAAGAACATTTATTCAAAAAATATTATTTTGTGCTGCTGAACACCTTGGAAATATGAAGTATAAAGTCAATGCTGTTGGGTTAAATTAAGGTAAACATGTCACCATGCTAGCATTTTTAATGAACATCCTACTTCAGTGCTGTTTGAATGTGTAAACGTGCAGTGGGTCCGGTCCCACCTGGAAACCCTGGGTGCAAGGCAGGAAAACCCTGGTCACCAAACCATCATAGACATAACCAATTATGTCTGTGTGGACACTTGGCTGGCTAGCATGATAGACCACTGCGCCATCCAAGTGTCCAGTATAAAATCAATTATATAAAATAAATGATATGCTTCCAAGTATTCCTAGCACCAACTGAATGCAGAACTTAGCCAGTCGTGTCTGTGTAGATGCCCAGCCAGATGATAGCACAGTTGAGATTCAAATCTTGATCTCAGTGGTGTCGGGCTAGCATAATAGGCCGCCGTTTTTTTTCTAATACAAATTCATTATACAAAACAGCTTTATGTGGAGTAATGTTTTGTCCTGAAATACCATTTTTTTAAACTATAAACCATGGTTTCATAATATTGTTTTCTTTATCATAAATGAGCTACACTGTACAATGTAAAAATCATTACGTTTTTCTTTAATCTACTTTTGGTCCATTTGGCATAGTTTTTGTTTTATTGTTTGGTATGCTAAACCACCAGCTTTTCTCATGTTTAACTTGTTGCATGTTTACATAGTTTAAAAGTCACATACTGCAGCTTTATCAATGTAGGCCAAACGATTTTTTTATTCCCATTTATAAATATTAGTACCACATTTAAGTATAAGTGGAGCCTCATTAGTGATTGTTGGACCAAGGCTTCAATATTGTGACAGGTACCGTCAACGCTTTAAGGCATACTGCAGTCATGTGTTGATCACATTTCTGATTCAGCTTCAAACCCTGCAAGAAATGTCAGTGCTGCAAAGAGCAGAAAAACTCCCGACACCTACAGGCGGCACATCTATTCACAAATACCAGGTTTACTCTGCTTCACTACTATTCGGCCATTGTGAAAAGTTTTTTTTTTTTTTTTGTGACGTCTAAAGCTTTTAACGTTACAATAAATCATTCAAAAGGTCTTGATTTTTATGTTACAACGGTTATTAAGTTAATTATTGGCGTGTTGTGATTTTTTAAAAGCCCAAGACATTCATAATGTGGTATGAGTGAACAGGGTGTCAGATGCGTGTATAGATATAGTAGAGCCACTATTAAAACAAATCAACAACGAAATCCTTTACAAACGGACTGTCGGTATACAGCTCGTTGTATAAAATTTAAAATGAGGGGGGGGGGGGGGGGGGGAGCTTTTTATTTTGTTTTTACAGTGTTAAGTATTTAATAAATGCATTAATCTTGTATGTTGCTTTACATTTGTGTAAAGAAAGCTTTCATAGCTAAATCAAACATTTCATGTTTTAACTTCCCTACATTTTTCAACTTTTAAGTTCGTTTATTTTGGACTGCAATAACCTTCCTCTGTCACTATAGTGACATTATAGTCGTTAGCATTTAACTTAATTTACTATAACATTTAATATATAATAAAATAAGTACATAAGCAAACAACCACTTCATTAACGTTTTCAGAACCCAGTCTATTTTTAATGTAATAACGACAATAACAAAAGCAGATACCTAAATCTAGATGTGTGTTTAGTATATATTAAGTGTAAATCTAATACTGTTATTAGTAAAACTGTCAAGATATATTTGACATTATTTTATTAAAATTCGCCACATTTAAAATTGGTAAGTGTAAATGATTTTATTTAAATGACATGTAATTTATGTTTCATTTTTTTATCTTGGTTTTAAAATATAATTTTGTTTTGCTTATTAGGTATTCATGAGGTTTTTTTTAATATATTATTAGTTACAATAAAGTGACAATTAACAAAGTTACGGTTACATTTAATACAAATTATATTGAGGTCATAAAATGATCATCGAAGATTGTGAGATTGGTTTAAGGATTATATTGTTGGAATTGTTTGTTAAATATTAAAATAACTTGTTGTAGACTTTTCTATTGAGTGTGGTGGTATCAGTCAGTATCCTGAATTGTAAGAGATACTTCAGATAAGTGTCATGTCTAAATTAAAAAGTTATGTATTTGCTTTCAATCTTCATCACAACACAATGTGTCGTGAACTTTTGGGGTCAAGTGGTGGTTCATTAGACCTATCCCCTTTCCACAGCCTTGTGTGTTTCTCCATTGCCATACAGCATACACCGTGCGGACTCAACTGATCCACGAATTCATAGTTGCTTCAAAACCACCAGGAGGCTGGTTCATTATACACTTCAGTTGCTGTGGCTATTAAACACACAGGCTGAAATTAAGAGAAAAAAACAATACGTAGAATTATGTTTATTTCTTGGGGATGTAATAATTAGATCCTTAACAATAATACACGTCAAGCATAATTGATGTCTACAAAGCGTTCTGCAGAGCATACGTTTGACAATGAATACAACTAAATTATTTATATCACTTGTTTTTAAAAACATTTTACAGTGTTAAAGATTTAGAGCAACACCGTTAAGCTCATGACTAAATTATTCTTACGTAGAGAATATATATTTTTAACAATTTAACGTTGTTGTCAGATTTCTATTATTATTATTATTATTATTATTATTATTATTATTATTATTATTATTATTATTATTGTTATTATTATTATTATTATTATTATTATTATTATTCAGAAGATTAAATCTTGTAGCATTTTGCAGCAAAATATTTTGGGTCGATTCATAGGAACAAATATTATGAATATATATTCATAATAAAAAAAAACAAAAAAAAACCATCCCAAACCTGCACGTATTTACAAAACGTTTATATAAATAATTGTTCGAAACTGCTTTATAATTAGTTTTTTGGGTAGCTAGTGATTAAATATATCAGGGGCGGGCTTTAATGTTGGCATCACCAGTGTATAGAACAAACTCTGTAATTGGATTAGAAGAGGCGGTGTTACACTTGACCGCAAGGCACGCGTTAAACTTTAGAGAACAAGCATTTTTAATCGCATACTCATTAAAAACGCAAACAGTCGAAATATTCATGTCACAGAATTTTTCATAATAATAAACCATGAAGAAAAGCTTCATTCATTAATAAAAGTAAATAAGTGTTCCCTGCGATCAGTAGTCAGTGTAAGTCTCCAATATTTCAAAGAGAGACAGTAAAGCAGAATAATATCACAGTAAATGAATTGTTAAATGCTTTTTGTTTAGCTTTTCTAAGGCGCTTTTTGCAGAACTTTTGCAGAATTCACTTTGCCCTTATGTGATGAGTACAGACAGGCAAACTAATGCGCTTGCACGTAATGCGTCCCCAAAGAGCCTTCAGCTGCCACTGCACAGCATATTACAAGTTTTATTAACAGGAGGTTACAAACTGGAACTTTTATAGCTGTTCAATAGCTGTTCTGGTGTTCAAAAAAACAATATAACATGTAATTGTATTTTTTTTGCTTGCTTGGAGAAACTAAAGTATATGGAACGTCGTGTAGCGCACCTGAGGTGGAAGATAATCGGTCAGCCAGTTTAACAGGTGTGTCTTAGGCATAGGTTATGCTACATGTATTGCTAAAATTGGATTATACAATTCGCTTTCACCACGTTCCAAATACAAAATGTCATAAGTTAATTTGTAAAAACGAACTAAAACCAAACAAACAAATAAATAAATAAGAAAAAGGAAGAGATTACTATTTTAAACCTGTGCTTACTTACATATATTAAATAAATCATGGTTTAATGGTAAAGGGCTTAAATCTTTACCTAGAGGTTATCCTGGTCACAGGTTAAACATTTTTATATTCTTTAAGTGTATTTTTCACATTTTATTACTAAATAATTTTAATTTTCTGTACATACTCACACTATATAATCTGGAAGAAGGGTGGTATGGGAATACACCTGCTCATTAAAGACCACTGCATTTGTGTTCAGTGTTCGAGTCCAGCTTTACAACAATCAAACTTAAAAAAAAAACAGTTATTCATTCTATGTTAAAAACATTTTATCACAATGCTATAGCGTTTTAAAACGTAATATAATTGCATATAATATGTAGTTGCATAGTTGGTCAAGTTTAAGGGCATAGATCTTTACCTACAGGTTATCCTGGTGACAGGTTAGTCTTAAATAAACATATTTCTATTCTTTTAAGTGTATTTTTACATTTTATTTGTAAATAATTTCAACTTCCTGTATGTGTTTTGTATTTATGTATATACTCACACTATATCATTTATTATAATACTGTAATTTGTTCTCTAGCATTGGTTTCTTCCATCAGTTTAACCATTTCATTACGAAATACAATAGAATTATCTTTGTTGACATGAAAATTCACTGACTGCAGTTTTATATCCTGTACTACATGAGCAATGGGTTACTCGAAAAAAATGAGTTACAAATATGTTAATAAAACACTTTAATGATTTTACATTAAATGTCTGTGTATTTTCACATTTCCAAATCAGATGTTCAAAAATCAAGTTTCATTTATTATAACCGTAAAATTTTGCTTTTTAATTTTATTAATGAACAAATAAAAATAAAAAGCTTATATAGCCACGGTTTTTAAATCAAGTCACTCTCCCAGAAGTGACATTCATCATGTTTCTTCTAGAGAAAATAGTTTAAACTGGTAAGATATTTTATATAAGAGAGTTCTTACAAGCTGGCTGTATTTGATATATTCAAATGTGAGTAGTTCGCCAGCAATATCGGTTTCATAAATTCGTCAAAAGTTAAGCTAAAAAGGAGCAAGAGTGCTGAAAAAAATGCAGATTTAGTTCCACCAATTTTACCAGCATCCGGCGGCACTCATCTTCAGCTGTGGCGCCTGCGCTGTTCTTCTTCCATCAGAAAAACAGTGGGTGAGAAGGTGGAATCTGTAAAAAGTAAAAAAAAAAAAAGTCACCCAGCAAGCTGTCTACCTTCCCAAAGCCTATTTATTTTAATTCCCGACTATTAAAAACAGCACTGACTCTGTTTTAAATTCTATCCTAATTTACTAACATTAGTGTGAATGTGATTTACTAACATTAGTAACATTACTAACATTAGTTTTTATTACAGAAAAGTATTACATTTCTGTAATAAAAACATGTAACATTATTATGTGCTGACTATCCTTTAAGAATGCAAATTATTATAAAAGAAAAGAAAGGGAAATTCGAGTCTATAGGCGGGGAGGAAAAACTGGCTGAGAATAATTAGCTAGAAGGAAGAGGGGATGGAAATACACCTGCTCATTATAGACCACTGCATTTGTGTTCAGCGTCCAGCTTTTACAATTTCATATCAAACCTGGTAAAAACAGTTATTCAAACTATGTCAAAAAAATATAACCCAATGCTGTAGCGTTTTAAAACGTAAACTGAGTTGCAAATCATTTAAATTAGCAACGAACGAATCAATCAACATTCAAAAGTTAATAAAAACAAACCTTAACAATAAATAAACACTACCGTAAGCAAAACCAAAAGAAACATGTTAATCGTTGTGTATTAAGAATCTGTGATTTTTATGTATGTTTTAATAAGTAGGTTTAAATTATTTGATGCATGATATCTATATTTATATTTCCTACGAATATTTTTTAAATACTGTTTTAATATTTATGTATGTTAATATGTATTATACATTTATTTCGGCTTTGCCTATTTTAGAATATTGCATGAACCACTGATTTTTTAACCAAACTGGACCCTTTAACTGTTAATTAAAGCTGAAAAAACAACATCCTGGCTTAAAATATATTACAACAAAGCCTTGTTAGAAGGAAAAACATAAAAGGAAATTAATGCGGGTCTTTAATACATATTAAGGATTTTCTTGAAATTTTTGTGGGCAAATAAAGAGGAAATTATTATTATTATTATTATTGTTATTATTATTCTTGTTGTTGTTGTTGTTATTATTATTATTGTTATTATTATTTCTATATTTTAACATCTGACATCAAAAGGTTTAGAACCATAATCAGACAGAATTGATGTGAAGACTGTAACTTCCTGAAAAGCTGCTGGTGCGTGTAAGTAACGTAACAGGTCCGTTAACACAGTAAAAATGTAAAAGATTTGGGGGACTTTGGGGGACTGTATCGAGTGTGATTAGCGTAACCCCTTCCTTTAGTTGACTTGAATCCTAGCAACAGCAGACAAAAGGACCCGTGGCTTTATAGTGAGCTTTACAGGGAGAGTCTCTCTGCTTTGATGTGCCTCGGTTTCACATGGTCATGTCTGCTCAAACAGAGCAAAACCATCAACATCTCCAAGTTTCACAAGAACAGCACAATATTTTACAAAAAGCCTTACAAAGTCAGTGAGACCGAGAGAAACACATTACAGGAAATTACGGCAGAAATGTTCTAAATCAACATATTTAAATAAAGGTACTATTTAACAGTTTTATAAATGTGGATGATTACTCTGTGTTTGTTTATTAAATCCTCAGTTAGTCCTGCGTTAGGTCATTAGTAAGCATTACAACACCTGAATGAAACAGTTCACCTGGAACAATTCCTATGGGCTTTGCATTCGTTACTAATGTGACCAGAAAGCAGATATCATTTATTGAAATGAAAAACAAAAAACAAGATAATAAATGAACCTGTTGTCTGCATGTAGTAGTTTGTTCAAATTATTTGGCCATAATTCCAGTAACTCTCTTTATTTATTTAACAAATCAGAACTTTGCTCACAGAGGCTCTCTAAAAACATTTGTCATTTTAGTTATACACCAGTTAAAGCATTATACCCACGTTCAACACCACTAACTAAATGACAAATAAATGGTCAAATAAAGCAAAACCAAGGTTTCATTCTCACCCAAAATCCAGGCAGTTACTATTACATATTTCTACAGAGAACTCAGTGTTAGGAAATAAAAAGCTTTTTTCAGATGTTTTCCATCTGAGTCTACCAGCCGACACCTGGAGCTTTAATTACTGTCTTCATCTTTAAAGAGCTACTCGAACTTCAGAAATGTGCTCAGTCTCATTCTGATCCACATCAGCTGGGTTGTTTGAACAGCAGCAGGGTTTCTTCCCTACTTTTTAATTAATTTATTTCTATTGTACGTGAGTTAAACGTCATTTTAACTAGTTATTTCTGTCTAAATAGCTTTAGAATACAGACGCCTCTAGTTTGGTTTTATTGCAGTTAAATGACTGATATTTGTTGAAATTAGTTTGTCACATATTGCCATTAGCAGCCTCGTAAAATAATGCACTCATTATTGGCAGATCCTCGGGCGGGCGAGAAATGAGCCTTGCCACACGGGTCCCATTGGCATTAATGAAAATATGCTCAGCGTTTCATTTTCTTCAGCCATTGGTTTCCACACACGCATTTCCTCCAGTGGATTTTCATCTCAGATCATTTATGAAATACATAACAGAACACAGAGCTTAGTGATTCGAGTCAAGCCATAATTGAGTCAAGCCTTAGTGAGGTCCTAATCGCGTTAATTGTAATTAATTCTCTCTGGGAATTCCAGTAAGTGTATTTAAATAATTCTGCCTTGTGAGCTGAAATAGATTTTGTCAAGTGAGCATAATAAAAATATCATGTAAAATTTACCAGGAATAAAAAGATACAATACAGGTACAAATTAGATATATTTTATTAAATACCTCACATTGGTGTAGTAACATCTTAAAACAATTAAAAAGGGAAAGAAACTCCAAGGAATCATTGTAAAAAACTAGGTGCTGTAACGTTTATCAGTGTATTGGCAGTGAAAAAAACATTTCCCCTTAAGACACAATGATTTACAGTATGATTACCACTAAATGTATTTATAGTCGTAGTAATAATAATAATAATATTTGAAAACACAAACATTTTTACTACGACAATAAAAAAAAAATCAAATGACAGTGACAACACCTGGAAAACTCTCTGGTGGCTTAAGCCTAAAAAATCTAAAATGGAAGATTTATTTAACATTGGGTAGGTGGGTAATTATATGAATGGGGTGGTGCATGTCCCAGGGGGTAAACAGGTTACAAAAGCTTTCAATTAGACCAAAAGTCTCAGCTTTATTCTCTTCTGTTATACCTCCTCTTATTTGTACTGCAGAAATATATTAAAATTGGGACATTCATTTATTCCCTGGGTTAAAACAGGTGACCTTTCCATAATGCATTACAACAATATGGATATTAAAGGATCAAATCTACTAGCACATTTTAAATACACTTTACAGTTCATGATAAGTTGGTGCATAACACCAATTTTGTGTAAAATGTGGGGAAAGGGGTTAATTCCAGATTAATGACCATGGTTTTAAAATGTCCAACAAGCTCATAGTCCCGTGTTTACATACTGTTTACATTTGGCCATACTTACCAGCTATATATAAACATAACATACAATAAAAAGTATGCTGTAGATAGGTCAGTATCATGACTTTCTCCTGACATGATCCAACAGCTCAGTGTCACCAAAATCCTAAGGTGAAGTATTGTTATTTTTTCTGGTTCCTGGTATATACAGTATTCGTATGTATCCATAACAATCAGCAATCCAGTCTTTAATCAAGAAACTTGAGAAAATATTATATAGTAATGATTTGGCCAATCACAACTCCATTTGCATTTCTAGTTGAAACCCGTTGGCTGTTTGACTTAATGCCCAGAAGAACTCACTCACACTTATTTTGTCTTTGCGTGGGAAATGCAACCATGGCCAACATGCCACCAAGCCCCCTTCATCATTAACTCAAGAAAAGAGTTTAGAATATAAGACTGAAAAAGACCAACATACAAATCATTAGTACATTTAAAATGACAATGGGTAATTGGTAGGGTATGGGGTAAAAGTGTGGGCCAAGTGCCAGAGAAGCAGCTTACTGTCTGCTCTGTCAGTTGGTCAAAGCAGCGGTCTCCATTATTTTTGTCCTTCAGTCGGGCTGCAATCTGAAGTTCCCTCACCAGACATGATTGATCATACCACATCCAGTTAAAATGTCACCATAGTGACCAACTGAACGATTAACCATCCCACCGCTCCACCCTGTTCTCAGGCTCCCACCCCTTTAGACCAGCTTGCCAAGACCTTATCAGCTGTATGAGACAAAAGACTGGCATCTAAGTGAAGAAGACATCCATGGGAAAAAAAAAAACAAGTTAAACAAACAATTTATTTCAAATGACATCCGGTTACTTCACTTTTGAGAAGTTGGATGGAGTACACCACTCTGCAAGCCACTAGGCTAGAAAAACAAAGCAGTGCAAATTTTCAAAAAATTGTGGCTATTTACTTACAGAGTGGACACACACTGTTGAGTGTGTATTAGTTTTTGAGAGCGAGCGAGTAAGTGTGTGTAAGTGAGTCATGTTGCCACACAGGTCAGCCTTGAGTTGATGCTTGTTTCAAGACGTATTCATGCCCCCCACTTCAGCGGCCAGGAGTGCCCTGCTAAACAAAGGCCTGCAGTTTGGAATGGGCCGCAGGCTCTCTTCTCACTGTGGGTTTAAGGACATTTACTGCAGCTCTTTGGCAAAAGCTGCTTTGATGTGCTGCGAACTGGATGAGCCTGAAGGAGCCTCGAGGATGAATGGAGAAACAAGTGTTTGTTTGCCCTTTTGCCAGGCACGTCAAACCCCGGCTCACAAGCTGACCTTAAGCAGGCAGGCAGGCATAAATACACAAAGAGAAACACATTCACACAAAATAAACATTGTCAGGTTTATCTAACAAGTTCTCATTCTTTTTAACACATATTTTGTTCTAAATCAAGATGAAGCACAAACATTAATTACAGAGATCCCAACTGTATGAATCACTTCTTTGACATTGCAGACAATCCCATCAGACCATGCAGCTTTGCCAAGCTTATAGAGCAGTAGATGAGCCACAGCTAATGGTCTAAAAGGGCACGTGTCTGCCTAAGGTTAACTGATTTTTTTATCCAATGTCCTGCACAGTGACAGATTTGGGTGCCCAGTTTGGCTCATTTGCCCATGACGGCTGAGGCCAAGGTGACAATGTTCTGGGCTTGCTTCAGTGATGGCATGTCAATCATGCTGCCATGGAAGGTGAAAGCACCCTGGAAAGAACAAAACACAACACTGGGTAACCGAGCAGATAAAAACACTGTAGAGATAAAAGTAAGTGACATGACAAGCTACCTGGATAAATGAGGAGAGAAACATAACAAGTACAGATGCTTTCAGACCAGTGTACTACACAAAATAATCCTAAACTTAGGAGGGAAAGGGTTATTATTGGGTATGGATGGCAGAAGCTTTAAATTGCACAAACTGTCTATTGCATACACTCAGAAAACGGTACAGGCCTGAATGATTGATTTAATGACTCTGTTATGACCTTGGAGGCATTTTGCTGGCAAATCAATACAAAGTTATTCTGAATGATCACCTGATGTTCATATTAAAACAGGTCTATCCTGAAGGAAGGCTCTTCCAGGATGACAATGCCCTCTTTATAGGGAAAAAAGAATCACTTTTTTCATGTTGAAGTATGAAAATGATGATTATATGTTTGGTCTCAAAGACATTATTCTAATAAAAGTATGTTGTTATTACAGTTTCTACTCTATATGGCTGAAAATGTCTGTACACCTGACCATAAGCTTGGTGGACATCCTACTTCTCTAGAAAGACTTTTTTCGGTGATTTTGAGGGCAGTGCTTTGTGCAGGCCTATGGAGTTCCTACACAGGGACACAGTCATGATGGAAGCATTTAACCAATTTCACATAGGTGATTTATACACCTGGTAACAACGTCATTTTGTAAATTGCAATAAAAGAATAAGAATAATCTGTTATTTGTTAAAACTATTGAATCTTTATTTAGAAAGTAGAAAGAAAATATTTCCAATGGTGTCACTGATTAACTTTCCATTTGTATTTTGTGTTTTAACAGAAACGCGTTAAGAATTTGATGCTTGAAACACACTTCAAAAAGTTGGGACAAAGGAAATATAAAAGTGAAAAGTTTACAGAATATTAAAGTAAATATTAATAAGCAGGTGAACTGGTAACAAATAAGGGAATTAAAATTAAATAGAAACAAAGATTCCACTAAATAATCAGTCCTTAGAAGCAATGTTGGACTGTGGCTCACTACTTTATTACAGAAATAGAAAGCTGTACATCATGGGTGAATTGCATATGAAGGTACCATTGCTGAAGAGCCGTATATTGGGATCTTAGAGAGTGCTTGACTAGGCTGCCTGCAGTCCATATTTGTCTCCTATTGAAAATTAATGGTGTAGCATGAAAAGGAGAATCAGCAACTGCTAAAAAACTGCAATTCTGCTTGCAAAACTGCAACAGTTAGGGTCCTCAGTTCCCAAACTAAATGCCTCTTTCCCAACTTTGCAGGCAAATTGTAAATGTATTTATACATACAAAATACAATAAAGTTTATCAGTAAAAACATTGTAATTTTTTTCTTTCTACTTTTATACGGTAAATAAAGAATCAAGAGAATTAACAAATCACAATTTTCTTTTTAATGCCTTTTACAAAAAAATTTCAACTTTGCTGCAAATGGGGTTTGTAAGTAAGAGTGACGTTCACATACTTGTGGCCACACAGTTTATCTTAAAGCACAGTGAAGCTGCTCTGTTGGCTTGTGGTGACCTAATGCTTTATTAAGAACGTTGTTGTTCTGTGTGTACTGTACGTATGCCTTTAATTAGCTGGAGGAAAAACAAAGGAAATGCTTCTGGCAGCTGCATTAATTATTACTGGAAGTTTTATACTGGATTGTTAAATTCTTTCACTTTATCACTGCAAAGTGCTGAACGTCACCCCACAATAACTACCTAGTCAAAGAGCCAGTAGCTGTTTTTGGTACACATACAGATTGCATTGATTTGCTGTCAACAGCATTGCACTGATATTCTTAAAATTTAGGCTGATATTGTTTATACATTTTTTAAGTAATAAAAAGAGAAAAAAATCCCAGACAAGTGGGTGTTTTATAGGCTTTTCCTGTCTGAGGGGAGCTTTAGGAAGCCGAAAAACGAGGGGCAGACTGTGTGGTATAATACTGGCTGATGAGCGCAGAGCAGGAAGAGGGCCATGTGAGCTCCCTCAGGCTAGTCTTAGACTAAGAATTACTGCCAGCAAGGTACAAACAGACTCTACATTACCAGAACACCATCTCCATCATGCGCTGCCCCACCGTGCACCAAGTACAGGACTTACTCATGCATTAAATTAGCAATCACGATATTCTACCATTTTACTTATCTTCCTTCACTTTAAAAATATACCCACAATGCTCTGCTTCACTGTACACACAGTGTAAAACATGCCCTGTCAGTCAGGTATTGCTGCTTTCAGCCTTTAAAGCTGCATGCCATCATATTATGTTATGCAGAGGATGTGGAGGGGTGTTATAGGTCAGGATGATGGAGTGATGTACCTTCCCCAGCTTCTGGTGCTCCTCAAAGGCAGTGATTAACTCTGTGGCCCACTTGATTCTCTCAGGACTGGGCGAGAATTCCTCCTGCACAGTCTTGATTTGGTTCGGGTGGATGACTTGCTTTCCTTTAAAGAAAACGTAAACGTTAGTATATCAATTTTCTATTAGGTATGTTGTGATGGTAGCAATTTTCTGATCCCTACAGACAGCACCATTTCTGTAAATGAAAAATGTGTTTTACATTAAAATTAATTCAATGAAATATCAGTATTAGAAGATTATTATTTTTAATTATGTTACAGTTGTTGTTAAAGCCTGTAATTGTGATGCTACAGGACTTATTTCTTCATGTTAAATATGCAAAGATATAGCAAGGCTTGGACAGGGAGCTTAACCAGCTCGAACGTGGTAAGCCGGCTTTTCCGGGGCAACGTCACCGCTGCCTGGTATCTCTTGTTTCAGACTCAAATTTGAGCAGCACAGCAGGTACAGAGGATGCTATGAATCACGGGTGTCATCCTGATTTCTGAACCTATGCCGAGTCGAACCCTGAAACTTTACTGCACGCTTAGTTACACTTCAATCTGAGTCAGTCTTGGCCGGCCGTTGCTTTTCATTACAAAGCCGTGGCCGTGAGGCATACACAACATACAGTCCATAGAGTTTTACAACAAATGTGCAAACATGAACACACATACAGTCATAAACTAACAAAGACACATAAAAAACTTCATGTATTTTAGCCACAACAATTTATTACACCAGATGTAACAAATCAGTTATACAAATAACATAATATGCTTCCAACTTAGCAGCAACCGTTTAGGGAAGGCCCTTTCCTGTTCCAGTATAACTGTGCCCCAGTGCACAATGAAAGCTTTACAAATACATGAAGAAATCCTTGGTTTACAGAACCTGCAGTGGGCTGCACAGAGCCCTGGCCTCAGCCTCACATTTTTAGCTTATTGTAGCACTATTTACACTTAGGTTTGTAAAATGTATTTTATTACAAAGTCAGTAAAATTGTTGAATATAATAATTAATTCCCCCTAATCACTTTTTCATGAGTCCCTCTAACCATTTTTTTATGCATCACATGGAAAAATTGGGCCCAGGTCAGAAATCTATCATGGGCAGGACGCTTATGTATTGAAGGGCAAAACTCACTAATTTCTTTCCACACAGTCTTATACATGGAAAACACATTCAAAAAGGCTTAAAGACTAAAACATGTCCCCAGCTGCCCCACCATGCCCCCAAATTTCACAAAATATGCACATTTGATTTAAATTTCATTTTATTTATATTTGAAGCATTATATATACAGTATATATATATAGTACACTCACTGTCCATTTTATCAGCTCCACTTACCATAGAGAAGCACTTAGTAGTTCTAATTACTGTCTGTAGTCCATCTGTTTCTCTACATACTTTTTTAACCCGCTTTCACCCTGTTCTTCAATGGTCAGGACCCCCACAGGACCAACACAGAGCAGGTATTATTTAGGTGGTGGATCATTCTCAGCACTGCAGTGACAACGACATGGTGGTGGTGTGTTAGTGTGTTTTGTGCTGGTATGAGTGGATCAGACACAGCAGCGCTGCTGGAGTTTTTTTAAATACCGACACTTCTACCTAGTTGGTCCACCTCGTAGATGTAAATTCAGAGACGATCGCTCATCTATTGCTGCTGTTTGAGTTGGTCATCATCTAGACCTTCATCAGTGGTCACAGGACGCTGCCCACAGGGCACTGTTGGCTGGATATTTTTGATTGGTGGACTATTCTCAGTCCAGCAGTGACAGTGAGGTGTTTAAAAACTCCATCAGCATTGATGTGTCTTATCCACTCATACCAGCACAACACACACTAACATACCACCACCATGTCAGTGTCAGTGCAGTGCTGAGGATCATCCACCACCCAAATAATACCTGCTCTGTAGTGGTCCTGGGAGAGTCCTGACCATTGAAGAACAGCATGAAAGGGGGCTAACAAAGCATGTAGAGAAACAGATGGACTACAGTCAGTAATTGTAGAACTACAAAGTGCTTCTATATGGTAAGTGTATATATATTGACTAGGTTTCCAAGTAGCTGAATCCAAAAATGAATAGTACATCAATAATCAATAATAAAGTCGTAATAGTTTGTGTACTTGATGTGTGTGATGAGTTGGAATCAATAGAATTGTGTAAAATAAATCACTGTAACCGAAACACTAAAATGCAGCCTACAGAAAAGGTTGTCACATTTCTGCCATTGTTTATTCACAATAAACCATGTCTAACATTTTACTGCTTTAGGATGCTAACATACCTGCACTGTCGTTAGCATTCTTTCTTTCACACAGTACTGGACCATGAATCCACAGTGTGTCCCGCTCATTCAGTAATGCTTAATGAATAATGCACAAGACAAATAGCTGTGGGGCGACAATAATGTTTACAGATGACAGTGGGACATTTACTTTAATGTAAATAAAGCAACATAGTTTTGCGTGAGAGTTTTCCCACTGTCGGGGAAAGGTCAGCGTAGATAGACGACTAACTGTGTGTACTATCCATCTCTCTGTTCCCAGAGGAGCCAGCCTGTTGGATCAACAGCCTAAAGAGGAGGCTCAGGGCCCACGCATGCGACGCCCATCCCAGAAAGGGCTGGCAGGGGGTAGTTCCCTCACATCAACAAAATATGCCCCCTTCCTTCCAGTGCCACCTGTTCAGGAGCTGTTCGCTCCTAGCCAACTATTGACAGAGCCAGAACGGAGGTGTGACGGGCCTTTTCGGGACGCTGCTATTGGCTGGCCATGATGCATCGCTGATGCCGCCCGAAGACAGCAAGCCAATCACATGGTGCCATCTGGTGATGGGCTGTATCATCGGGGTTTTTGGTTTAGCAGCGAGCCTCATGTCAGAAAGGGTTCAAAGTGCCAGTGGAAAGAAAAACAAATAGGCATACTAATGATATTTATATAATTATGTGGACTGTGTGATCACAGTTTCCTTGTATTTAATTCTGCAAAGAATATTATGAGCCAGGTTAATTGTTTGGACATTTAAAATTATTCGGCCATATGTCAATAGGAAATAGATTTTAATTAATAAAAAAGAAAAAATGAAGTAAAATGTAAAATATATTAGACATACAAGTAAAGCTTGTCAATTGAGTCAGTTTTTTGGATTGAGCAATATGATGGTAATTTGGTAAACCAAACTCCAAATCCTTTTTCTAATTAAATTAATAATTTTTAACAAGCTGCATAACCTATTATGGACTTAGGTTATGGTAGGTAGGTCTATTATTTAAATAATTTAGTACACATGATTCATAGCATTTAGACTACTACAATTGTGGTGGTCAGATTTACTAGGTGAAAGGCAAGAGACACCCTGGACAGGTCGCCAGTCCATTACAGGGCAAACACACACACACACACACACACACACACACACACACACACACACACACACACATTCACACATACTTTCATACCTAGAGGGACATTAGTATCTCCAATTAACCTTTGTACTGTGGGAGGAAACCAGAGCACCTGAAGGAAATCCACACAGAAACAGGGTGAACATTCAAACTCCACACAGAAAGGACCCAGAGCGCTCCACTTAGGATTCAAACCCAGGATCGTCTTGCTGAGAGGCGACAGTGCTACCCACCAAGCCACTATGCCATCCTCAAAGATCATATTCTGTATGATCATAAAATATAGTTGCTTTTTTGTGACTACAGGTTTGTGAGCTTTGAACACAATGATGAGCTTTGAAAACCCCCAGAAAAATAACAGGTCTGGGGCACTCAAGCCTAAGCTGAGTTTCAGGCCTGAGGCCTGTAGGATGCTTAACGAAACAACTGACTTTGTCTGTGGGAGAAAAGGCTGGATAGGACATCACCTCTTTACCTCTGCAACAGAGACTCCTACTGTCTGGTTAAGGTACCAGCAAAAGGTTGCATGGTCTTTTTTACTTGCCAGGTCACTGGCTGGAGTAAAGTAATTTGCAGACATCTGTCCAGATGTTGGAGGAAGTATGTGCAAGCCTACCGCACTACAAGGCCATTTACTGATTCATTTTCCAGGTCAGGGTTGTGGTGGGTCCAGATTCCACAGAATTACTAGGCACACCCTGGACAGGATGCCTGTATCCCCCTGCTCAGACACAGCCAATAATGTCTGTATGTAGATGCCTAACTGGCTGATAGCTACACTAGGAGTTTTTTAACCTCTGATCCCAGCAGAAGTGGGTCAGTGTTCCACTCACATTGTATAATTATTTGTTTAATGATTTATAAAGACTACACAATTCCTTTGCCTTACTTTAATTTCCTGGTTTAACCACATTCACACATTAAAAAATAATACAAAAATAAAAACACACAGGGAATGTCATATGTGGTCTACAAAGCTGAACAAAATGTAAAAAAGAGGATAAAAGGATGCAGGAGAACGCTGCAAGACAAAAGGCCTGGTGCTCTGGAGGAATGGCAGTGTTGCTGTAAACAGAGATGTGCAGAGGGATCAGTGTGTGTTCTGCAAACAGCCATTACATATTCATTAGCGCAGGCTCTGAGGAGGGCTGCCTGGCCTCCTGTGGCCAGTTACCCACTCACCGGGACTGCACACACACATGCGCGTTGCCTGGCTACAAACCCACACAGCGCTAAGCCGCTAACATACGGCCAGCTCGAGCCACAATAAAAAGTATCCTGATACAAAATGCATCAGTGCTGAATTCAATTAATCTTGAATAAAATATTAATTATCTTTTGTATCTGGAAAG
This sequence comes from Trichomycterus rosablanca, assembly GCF_030014385.1. NCBI lineage: Eukaryota > Metazoa > Chordata > Actinopteri > Siluriformes > Trichomycteridae > Trichomycterus > Trichomycterus rosablanca. Next base: position 31,344,236 of record NC_085999.1, on the reverse strand, counting down.
CATTAATGAGATATAAACGCGTCATCACAAGCTGCCACACATTCCAGAAAAGCAGGCGGATGCTCGAGTTCAAAGCTACATTCTGCAGAATTCATAAAAAAACACTAATGAGCTGAAACTCCAGTAAAAATGTTATAAAGAATGTTTTGGACAGGGCAGAAAAAGCACAGAAACATGCAGACAGGCGCACAGCCTAAGGGAGAAGCAATTGCTAACAGGTGTAATAAATCAATTATATGCTTCCAAATTTGCAGCAACAGTTTAGGGAAGGCCCTTTCCCGTTCCAGCATGACTGTACTCCTGTCATAAAGCAAGGTCTATAAAGACGTGAAGAAAAGTGGCCTTCACAGGGCCCTGACCTCACCCCACTGACCAGCTTTGGAATTAACTGCAATATCTGTATTGATGAGGCTTTATTGACTAACATCACTGCCCAGACATATAAATGCTCTTTTGACTAAATGAGCACAAATTCCCACAGACATACTATAAAGTCTTGTGAGAAGCCTTCTCAGAAGAGTGGCTGTTGTTCTAGGTGAAAAGATCACATATTGGTCACTCTAATTCAGTACCATTTGTTTATGGATAGAATATCCAACAAGCTCATGATTAGGTGTCATATAGCGTCACTTAAAGCCTTAATAAGTCAAACAAAAATCGTAAAAGTTCTTTTTCCTGTGAGTAAATGAGAACACATACTACTTTATCCGAGATAAATGTTTAAAATTATATTAAATAGGATTACTGACGGATTTCTGAAATATGAAAAAATCAGCTGGGCTATAATTATACATACATCACACTAAACATTTGGTTCTATGTCAATTAGCTGTATATATCTTAATTAGATACTTTTGACACAACTTAATCTCTGTTAACTCCAGAGTTGTGGCACATTTAATATTTTATATTTTACATTTATTTTAAATTCAACATAGAAAAGAACTGTACACTACAATTCGCTATTTAAGTTTATTTTACTGTGAACGATTGTGTGTTATGTTTATAGTTCCAGTTATGGAATGGTTTAAGGACAGGGGAGGGTCGTCCAGCTACATTTTCATCAATATTTAAATGTAGAGATTTTTAAACGTAGATAAATATGTAAAGACAATTTAAGATGTTTTGCTTGGACAGCAGGAAATCATATACTGAACTTTTTTAATGCTATACATTAGGGATGTAATGATACACTCACGATGCGATGCGATTTACGATACTGGGTTCATAATACGATGTTTTCCCGGTTTTTTAAACAAAATTAAATTGCAGACAAATTATGACAGTTTCTTTTTATTATTTCTCTTAAAAAGAATAAAATAAAATACTGTACTTGTGCTCATCTTTTATTTTTCTAAATAATGAATGCCCTTTTATTTTTGAGGTAGGTACAAACTATGAAAAACAATGCTGCACATTTCCCTTTTTGTGTAAAAAATAAACTGAAATGAAAAAATCCCACATTAAATAAATGAATAATACAAATAAAGAAAGCATCCTCACATAAATAAATTTGGCTGGAAAATTCTGAACCTGGCAACCCTGTAGTGACATTAACCAGGCGAGGTGAATAGTGCCAGTGCTCTCTGCTCTTTAAAGTGAATATCGATTCATTATACATGTAAACCGATTTTAATAGTTACACATGTGAATCGATTTTTAACTGTCTTGTGGTGCATCGTTACATCCCTACTATACATACATTATTCTTGATGGTTCAAATGTACCAGTTAGACGTACTTAATAATTAAATATGAATAAATAACTTATACAGAACCTGGATTGTTAAAATTGATAAAGCACTGTACATGAGTGGTAGTTCCAACTGCATTAAATACACAGTAAATAAAATATAGTTATTTAAAATGATGTATCTGCATCTGTGTTTATGAAGCAAACTTCATACCAGTAAAGCCCATTAGTGCGCCCTCTCTGGCCTGCTGCCGCAGCCCTTCTGTATCCTTATAGTCGATGTAAACAAGATCGATGGCCTGTAGCCCAAAGGCTTTGGTGGTAACTACCACTTTCTGCCGAGCATACAGTAGCTCTCTGGCATCTTTTGTCCTTGTTGCACCTTAAAAAAAAAAAAAGAATTTGACACATGTACATGTTAGAAGTTTGATTATTATTATTGCAACAAATCTGCAACTGAAAGAATACCAAAAAGTAGTATAAAGAATTACAGTAGCCGTTTAATATGAGTGAAAAATAAACCAGACCTATGCTGGCACAGAAGTCATCAGAGCCGAAAACTACTCCGTCGTGATGTAAACCAACCTTTGGGCCGAGTCTGCGAACCTCCTCACACACATCCTGGAACAGACGAAAAAAAGACACAAAGACCTCTGGCTATGTGTGTGTGCATATATCTTGGCACTCTATCAAGTGACCCAGTCAGATGGCACAAATTCTCCCCCCAACTCCTTCAATCAATGTCTCTGCTTCGGCTCCTAGCATAATAGTTTAGACACAGAAAATGATCAGTTATAAAAACAACATGCACACACTCACAGATAGCCATAATTAATGGCCTGACATGGTCCCGACCACGATGATGGAAAAGCTGCACAATCTGTGAAAGCTGTCCAAATTGGGACTGAGCACCAGCACAGTGGTGGGGAGAGGGAAGTTTGGAATGTGATATGATTGTGTCAGGCATGGAGCAGATGGAATGTGTGTCAGGCATTTGCTGGGTTCCAAATTAATTTCACTTCTTACTGTGACTCTGCAATATCTCTCTGTCTCAGCTCTGGGACCCAGTGTAGCCAAATTTACAGAGGAGATCAAGATGGGTGGGAAAACGTAATAAATTTGGCTGTATTTTCAAGCAGATACAGCACTTCTGTCTTTGCTATTTGAATGAATAAAATATAGGCAAAGTACCTAATAAATAATATTAATGCCTCTAGACTGAACTAATATTTTCAATGTGTTATTAATAATAAATTTTTAATACATTTAAAATAATTCAAATCTAAACTGCTCCTTAAGAGTGGTTGTTGGAGGTTGCAGAGGTTCACACTGACAGTGTCAAGAAACATGGATCCACAGATAATGAGACCCACCATTACAAGAATAAATAAATCTGGATGAATGAATGGGTTGGTTGGTTGAATGGATGGATGGATGGATGGATGAATGGATGGATGGATGGGCAGATGGTTGGTGAGAGGTATAGATGGATGGATGGTGGAAGGGACAAATAGATGGATGGATGGTGGATGGGACAAATAGATGGATGGATGGATTGATAATTAAATTGATTTCTACATTAATCAGTTAGGCAAAATGCATAATAAGTAGTATTAATGCCTCTAGGCTGAATTATTATTCTCAATGTGTTATTAATAATACATTTTCAATACATTTAAAATAATTCAAATCTAAACTGCTCCTTAAGAGTGGTCCTTGGAGGTTGCAGAGGTTCACACTGACAGTTACAAGAATAAATCTGGAATAAATAATGGGTTGGTTGCTTGAATGGATGGATTGATAGTAGATGGGATAAATGAATGGATGGATGGTGGGTGGGACAGATAGATGGATGGATGGATTGATAAATGGATGGTGGGTTGGACAGATAAATGGATAAAATAATTATTGTAAAACTAAAATATACATTGGGCATAAATACCTATAATGCATTTTGCTCCTTGTTAAAAATGGAAACACTAGGGACATGTAAGACGACACATATTCACGTGTCGTTTGCATGTTTTAACAGGTATATAGTATAAATCTTTGTACGAAATTCAACCTTAAACTCACAGGTTAAAAAAAACAGGAGCAGTTAAAAACTGATAAGAGGCAGAATGGCTTAACTCCTAACTGAGCTTAACTGTGACATTGCTGCACAGTCTTTGGAGTGCTGTAGGGTAAAGGGCGCATGTGTAATATTAGAATACATTTTTATTTAAAGCATTAACTATCCATATTGTTTTTTTTGCAAGTGATAAAGTAACTGTGTTCAAAATAATGCCTTTTGGAAATGATTTCTGAATACAAATAAAGTACTTAATTTGTCCATAAATATTTTGAATACTATTCTGTTAACACCAAACCATTAACTTTATTTAAGTTGTATGGTATTTTATTATAATTTTAAATCTAGCTGCACAGGGTTTATGTTTTAGGAAAAATAGGACATAAATCTTGTCAATTTAAAAATGTACAGGCATCAATGTACCTGTATGCTTAGTAACATGTCTTTTTAATCTACATGCTTTGTTTTTTTATTTGCATTTTCAGTCTTAATTTACCTTAAAATTCAACAACCCCACAGCAGTTTCCACAAAGGTGACTAGGCGAATAGGTTCCATCAGCTTCCGGCCTTTCAAGTGCCGCTGAAACCTGTCAACAAACTGACACAGACACACACAAATCATCACTGTTTATTCATACGTAATGGTCGGGACTCGTGTATAGGAGACGTGAAAAACAGCATTCGGAAAGATGCAAATGGTTTTCTATCCTGTATGTCATTCAGCATTTGAACTCTGAACACATCCTTTTAATCATATTCAAACTGTTGGCACATCACATGTGACAGACATCCAATTAAATAAAAAAACCTCCTGAGTCAGAGAAAGTATAGATTTCTTTTTAAACGTAACAGAATTTGCTCTCTTGGGGCTCTAGACTAACGCCTGTTTTGCAGGCCCCCTCAAGACATACTACATGTTCCAATAAACAGAGAGAAAACAAAAAGCCAAGGGAAAAGACTCGAGCTGTTTGGGAGTGCATTTCATTTTAGCATTGTGCATTTCTTTTTTTTTAACCTTCCCTGGGCAGACAAACCAGCAAGATGTGTGACAATCAATGTGTGATGTGGCACTTCTCCCAGCCTTTCATTCTCCCGCGTTTTCCCACTAATATTTGAGCTTACCTAAGAAGGCATTAAAATGAAGTTTAATTCTTTGAAGACCAAAGCGTTTCATTTTTTCAACAGACCAGTTCACAGCTAGCTGTGCACTGCCAGTGGGGAAGCCCAAATTCCAAAATCTATCATCTGGAAACACACAAAAGCACCCTCCGTCAGATATTTCCTTTCAAAGCCAGTTAAAAAAGGAAAAGGGGTGGAAGAGAAAAAGACAGAAAGAAAGGAAGAAAGCTCAGAGCAAAAATGTGTAATTCCCTGTAGTCTCTCTCCACGCTAGCTCCCTTTCACACACTGGGAATCAAGGATCAAAATAACATCAGGTAAGTCTGGGCCATTTTTTCTCCAAATAATGACAAAAATATCCAATGCGCACTTGGACTCATTGAGGGATTTTTTTCCTAATGGGTAGAATTTTAATCATCTCACTATTCAATCTCAGTAGGATGAATCATATCTGACAGATTTGCATAAATATAAACCATCAAAGCCTTTTCATCTTCAAACGCGTTTTCAAGACCCAATAAGCTTTGTACTGTAATCATCTGAGGTCACAACCCTGCAGGAACACTGCCATGCTAACACTAAGGGCTTAGCATAATATTTCCCTGAATGTTAGGAGAGTCTGCTTCCAACAAATCGGTGGTCCCTAGCCCCTGCACTCTCGCTCCTGCAGCCCTGTTTATCATCTGCTGTGACCACCGACCCTGCATTTCAGTTCAAGTGTCCAGTTCATTTAAAAAACAAAAGCAAAATGTAGACTTTTTAGACCTCAGGTTGAAAGCAAAAGCTTTGCACAAACAAAGGACACATGCTTTAAACAGACGTGATGTGACTGGTGAATGTGGTGTTGTTTTTTTTTTGTTGAAAGTCCATCATTATGTCAAGGATGCTGAGAAGAGCCAAGAAATCACCGTGGTGAAGTGGCTTTCCAGTGTGTAAGTTTGTAAAGTAATGATCTCTATTTAATATTTACATTTACCATGTATATTTATGAATGTCACAGCTCTTTATTACAGATCTGACCCTATGCATAAGCAAAATAAGCAGCTGTTTAAGACTCTACAGCCAGCAGGGGGACAAGTCGAGTACAGAACTAGAGATACAGTAAGAAATAAATTATTAAAACTTCTATTTTCTAATTTCATTTGATCATTCTGATCATGCTTACAACGCAAATATTTTCAAATTAATTCCTCTTCCCGCTTTTTAATACATGAACTTGCTACAAATACCATAATCTATGAAGCAGAACTGCCAATTAAGAATGCATTTTTTAAACAATAAAATGACCATAAACACAACCATCAGATCCACATTCTAAATTTTGAACATGTTCTGCTCGGAATATACACTGATCAGGCATAACATTATGACCACTTTCCTAATATTGTATTTTTGTACAATTTTTATATAGTCCTGCAACTGTGACGCACTGTGTATTGTGACACCTTTCTATCAGAACCAGCATTAACCTCTTCAGCAATCTGAGCTACAGCAGCTCGTCTGTTGGATCGGACCACACGGGCCAGCCTTCGCTCCCCACGTGCATCGATGAGCCTTGGCCGCCCATGACCCTGTTGCCGGTTTACCACTGTTCTTTCCTTGGACCACTTTTGATAGATACTGACCACTGCAGACTGGGAACACCCCACAAAAGCTGCAGTTTTGTCTATCCATCACAATCGCATTTTTCCTGCTTCTAACACATTAACTCTGAGGATAAAATGTTCACTTTCTGCCTAATAGATCCCACCCACTAACAGGTGCCGTGATGAAGAGATAATCAGTGTTATTCACTTCACCTGTCAGTGATCATAATGTTATGCCTGGTCAGTGTATAGCATGATGCAAAATACCTACATCAAAATAAATAATAAAAAGAAGAAAAATAATAACTGTAAACACAAAGCCACATTTGCAAAGTTTAGAATGCAATCAGACTCTATACCAACACAAAACAGCATCACTATTTGTGTTTTTAAAGAGTAATAATCTGTTGTTCATTATTTCTCTTGAACTCTCATTTAACTAACACTCAATGTTTTTACTGACCAAACTGTACAATGGTATACAATGGTGATGGATCACAGTGGTAAATGCAGGCATCAAATTCTAAAGTTGCTTCAATTTACAAAAACAAAAAATATATTTTTGTCAATTAAATAAAGATTTGAGGGAATGAACAAATCACTGAATTTTACAAAAAGTCCCAACTTTTTCCAGAAATGTGGTTTGTATTGAAAAGCATTGAGTGGGTGAGGGTGAGTCTCAAATCAGCAGTCTGAACTCTCGCTCTAGCTCCACTCAGTTTAAATCAGTTGAAAAAGCCATTTAAATTTATTTCCACAAGTTTAACTTCTTTCTTGGTTATTGGTGAACTGGTTAATCATTGAAATTCCAACTGTCAATACTAAGAAGTTTATGTTTCATGTCTAAGTTAGATTAATGCTGATGATTCTTTATCTGTTAATTACTCTATTTTGCTTCAGTACTTGTATGTAACGTGATTTTCACAAATGCTGCACGTACACTATGTATGTACACACCTGATCATGAACTGGCCAGGTTTTAACAGATTTGTGTCTGTAGGAATTTGTGCCTATTCAGTAAAATAAAAATTTGACATCCAATTCAACCTAAGGGTGTTCAAGGAGGCTGGGACTTTGAGTAGTTTGTTGGTGTTTCTCCAAACTAAATCAATCAAATCATGTGTTTGTGGCAACAGTTAGGGAAGGCTCTTGACTGTGCATCTGTGCATAAACCAAGGTCCATACAGTTGGTAGCATATTATTCAACTGTATAATTGATTCTTTACAGATTAGTACTGCATTTGATGTTAATGCAGTGCAAAGTGTAGGTAAGTTACCAAATCAGAGCCTACTTAGAGCCCTCAAAAGGCCAAAGCTGGTCCTGCAGCCTAGACAATAATGCAATCTCCAGGTTGGAGAAGAAAAGGTTCTTTTTAGCAGGTCAGTGGCACTACATGAGCTGACCTTCCAGTTCAGACTTTGCTTAAAAAGAGACCACTCTTAAACAAGAGATGCATTAGCCCATACTTCAGTGACTAAAGTATGTGGGGGAGCTTGGATTGCAGAGAAAGCTATCATGGGAGAAAGAGAGCCTTTTCCACCCTGGTAGAAAAGGGTGGTGAACGAACAAGTTTTAATTAATTTTCTTCAAAAGAGGTCCAGATTAAATGTTTCCGGCCCACTAAAGTGCTCATTTCACCAAAGAAGACTGGGGAGAAAGAGAGAGAGAGAGCGAGAGAAAAAGAGAGAGAGGGTCGAGACATGAGAGGGTTGGGCCCAGAGCCGAACTCTTTTATGAGCTGGTTCACACCCAACGGCACGGCGGCTAAAGAATGCGCACGGCTCCGAATTTGCTGGAGGATTGTCCTCGGACAAAGGGGTGGGAGTTATGCCTGTTATAGTCCAATAAGCCTTGTCAGTCAAACAAGTCAAGAGAATGCAAAGAGAAAAGGAAAGCAAAGGATTTTCAAACAAAGGGAAACAAGTAAGAGCGTCTTTTAGCAACAAATCAGTGTGGTGGCTCCACTTCTAAACTAGGTGCCGAGAAAAAGAGAAAAATAAACAGTGGAGGATTTTAGGACTGAAAGCAAAGGGCAGGAGGAGGAGAGCCATAATCAGGCTTGAAGGATTGTTTGAATTAGATACTTGCTAACTGCTCCTCAAAGTCTATAGGCTAAAAGATGGGGAAAGACAAAAGCACTGAGAGAGATCTAATAGTGGATAATTAACCATTAAAATTAATTTGACATCAGCTTTGATTTAAACTGGAACTAATTTCTAAACATGTCTTATTAACTCATAAAGAACATAATGAATGAATGAACTGATTTTAACTAAAAGTATAACTAAACTTTAACCTAATGTATTTAAAATGTACATTAGATACATTTAATGAAAAACAAAACAAACAAACAAATTGCAGTAACAGCATCTAAAGTTAATAAATTAGCATAATTACATCTATACAGTGGTACCTTGAAACTCAACGTCACTTGGTTCTGGGAATGGCATTAAGTTTAAAAGACGTTGAGTTTTAAGGTATTTTTTCCCATAAGGATGTTTGGGAAACCTGTTAATGTGTTCCATGGTCCCGTGGAACTGCATATAGTAGTTTAGGCTAATGTAAAATAATGGGGCTATTTTTGACACTTATACACTGAATCTAACACAAATATAATATAAAAACACTAAATTACAATTAAAAAACAGTTAAAAATCAATCAAAAATACAATAAAACCTGCTCTTTACCTTTACCTTGTTATTGTTTTCTTATGCTTCTTAACTAGTGGAGAGAACAAATAAGCAGTAATAATTAAGAGAGGTTTAGTGTTTCTATGTCGTTCTTATAATACATTAAGTGACATTATTTTTTTGACTATATGCATTTTTAACTCTCTTGGAAAAGCTGATTTTTACAATTTCTTAGAACCCTGAGCTGCAACACAAGTTTAAAAGTGAAACAGGAGAAAAATCCAGATAAACACAAATACATTTTTAGAGTAAATTTGAGGGTTATTCCACACAAATGCAGATTCCTCTCATGTTCGCATGACATTTTACCAAACCAAGCGCTGAGCAAAGCAGCAGTCGCACACACGTTGAGTTTAAGGGTACAAATTTCTCGACAAAGGGTGTTGAGTTTGAGTTACAAGGTACCACTGTTTTAAAATACAGCTTGTGCATTTGTACATAAAGAAGCTAGCTGTCGAACAGCATGAGGTTGGTCATCACATTCATTATCATAATAAAAAAGTGTGTAAAATATTTATTACTAATTTAAGTAAGTCAATTTGTACAGAACTTTTCTCCAAATGACATTCTGCTTAATTAAAGCAAAAGAAAAAAAATCTGCTTACATTGGGTGCATCCTATTTCTTTAAACAGTGCACCCTGGTGTATCAGATACAGCTGCTCTACCAACCAACCACACTTTATCCTATATGATAATAAGCAATAAAAAGACAATTTGGCTGAAAATAAACACGAAGATGTAAACAAAGAGAGAAAAACAATCACTCATTTCAACCCTTTATGCCTCGGCCCTCAAAGCTTAACATTTTCTTGTAAACAACTGTAAACAGTGCACCGTGGTGAAACAGATCTACCCCCTTCTCCTTTACGCTACAAGATGATAAGCTTGAGGCTATAGACATAAAATGTACCTAGGGTGACATACACTGTAAAAAGCAGAAGCACTCCTTTCATGTCCATTTGTCTTCATCTCTCATCCCTTTCAAAGCAGTATGCCCATGTCAGGTCAGTGTTCCATAACATTCTCACAATCACAATCTCCTATACCCTGCTGAGAATTTACACTGCACTCTGTGTAGGCATGGGTAGAAAATATACAGGCACATCCCTGAGGCATATACTTACTGCCAATTTACACAATGAAATGGTAGTTAGGTATGCATATGTTTGTGTGTACAAGATATGCACTAAATACACTATATAGCCAAAAGTATGAGGACGCCCGGCCTAAATATTAAGATCAGTCATTCAATATCAACTTCTATTAAGCAAACTATATAAGCAACATGTACAGCCTTAAATTCCAGCTGTTTTTTGTTTTTGATCGCATGACACAGGTATTTCTAAAGACCCATGTTGGGTGAGCGAATATTCTCGAAATGTGGGTGGAAAACATGAGAATGAGGAAAAAAAATTCCCATGAGCACCTGTCAGCAATTAAAATGGCAAGAAAAAGAGAGTGGCTGAGGAAATATATGAGAACTAATTAAAAAGCACTAGTTAAAAACTTCCTGCTTCTGGCCCGGACTAGCTGTGAGCTCCTTCCGCCTCTCACTTGCACGTTCCCTTCCTCCACCTAGTTAAGACATTGAGAATCCTTTCAGGTCTTTTCGGGAAGCCTGCAGAGCAACTGCAGATTTGACAGAGGTAGATCGGTGGCTAGATGTGTGATGATGGGATGAGGGTGCATCTAAGAATACTGCAGTAGCTGTTGTACAGACAGACAGAAGAGGCCTTGTGGGTCTGGGACACACATGGATGTGATCAGGCAACAAGAGCATTTAATAATGCTACAGTCTCCTGAAGCGGGCAAGACCAGCGGTTATGTGGAGGGCTTTATAGAGGTGACAGGTCGCCTTGAAGTCCAGCTAGGTGTCACTTCAAGGTGACGTGTGGAACAGGTTATCACATTCCTTCAAGTAGCAACGGCATCACTAGCAGCTTTAATGATGAAGTTCAAAGCTTACTGATCATTAAAAGCTGGTTCTCAATTTAAAATATGCCATTTGGTGTCAAATATGCGGACACATGACCACTTGCTGGACATCTTATTCCAAAACCATAGGCCATAAAACCTTTGTGTCCATAGACTTTTTTATATTTCTGTCCATTCAGGAAAAAGAGCATTGTGAGGTCAACCACTGATGTTGGACGACAATACCTGGCTCGCAACCAACGTTCCATTTGATCCCAGTGGTTTGAGGTCAGTGCTCTGTGCAGGCTAATGAAGTTTCTTTACACCAATGTCTTTATGAACCTCACTTTTTTCAAAATGACCTAAGCTCATTAAATATTAACTTAATAATAATTAATCAATAATGTCCAATAACTATTGTGTACTTAGTGAATCAAAAGTCATCTCTCTCAAGGCCTATTCACAGATATCTCCCTGTACAACTGAAATATTGTATTGTTGCTCTTTCTTTTTTCTTTACTTTTCCAGTGTTTTATGCATTAATACTTACTGTGTGGCACAGAAAATGTCAGGTGTATTTTTAGATCTTAATTTTTTCTCAGTGTTAAGACCAGTCTGGCCATTATCACAGCAATTTAACAATGAACAAGAAAAATTTAACAATTAAGTACAAAAAAGTAATTTATTTTAACATTTTATGAGTTGTAATACTGTTGTTAAAAATATGTACTGTACATTACAATTATTAAATGAACACATACTGTATTTAAATTAACAGCATAATTTAAAATATATTAGTCGTTCTAACCAACTCTGAATTTTAATATATTAACACCATCTAAAACACTCTCTCACTTTCTTAACCGCTTATCCAATCAGAGTTGTTGGGGTGTTGTGGGGTGCTGGAGTCTATCCCAGCTTTTCAATGGGCGCAAGGCACACAGTAACATCCTGGACAGACACACACACACATTCACCTATAGGGCAATTCAGTGTCTCCAATTAACCTGACTGCATGTCTTTGGACTGTGGGAGGAAACCGGAGCTCCCAGAGAAAAACCCACGCAGACACGGGGAGAACATGCAAACTCTGCACAGAAAGGACCCGGACCGCCCCACCTGGGGATCAAACCCAGGACCTTCTTGCTGTGAGGCGACAGTGCTACCCACCGAGCCACCATGCCGCCCTAAATATATGCTGAATATTACAATTATTCAAAAAGATAGAAGATATACTTTATTTGTCATATATACACATACAGCTGTACAGCACAATGAAATCCTCTCTTCGCATATCCCAGCTTGTTTGGAAGCTGGGGTCAGAGCGCAGGGTCAGCCATCGTACGGCGCCCCTGGAGCAGATAGGGTTAAGGGCCTTGCTTAAGGACCCAACAGTGGCTGCATAGCAGAGCCTGGATTTGAACCGCCAATCTTCCGGTTGATAGCCCAAAGCTCTAGCCACTAGGCTACCACTGTCCCAGATAAACACATATTTAAATTAATATGTCTAATATATGTCTAAGTAATATGTCTAAGCAACTAACGACTCTCTAGTAGTGACAACTAACGCTGTCATTAGTGTATGTAATACAAACTTTAATTATTATTAACACATCTATTAATACATTAATAATAATTTTCATAACCAAAAGATACATCATGTTCAGGTTGGATGTGACTAATCTCCAAGCTTGAGCAGTAAATTCTCCTGACCTGTAACCGTCCAGCTGACACTCTTTTAAAACAAAACTCATTTACAAACAGTGATAGTTTTAAAAATGTTGGGAACATTTAACTCGGCAAAGTAGTGTATGTGTACTTCCATAGTATCACTGCCAAATGAAGTTTTGCATTCAGACATTGGCCAATCAAAACAACTGTAACCACTAAAAATGCACCAGTTTAGTTTCTTATTTAAATCATTATGATCCACTGCATCAAACAAGTCTTGAACTTTTCACAACCTGACTCTTGTACTGGTCAATATTTATTCTATTTAATTAGTTAATTAAATTTTTAATGACTTAAAATGGTGTACTATTGCAAATAAGGTATAAAAATAAAAAACAGGAGATGTTACGTTGATGGGTGATCATCACTCACCCACTGTACTTCCCCAGTATCCTCCACCTTTGGCAGCATAAGTGCTGGGGGAAGGACCTCTGCCTGCAGAATGACCTCCAGATCAGAGTCGACCAGGCCGCTGGACACAGAGTTCACCCGCACACACTTCTCTGTGCGCCCCAGATTCAGCTCTGCCAGCATCTTTGGGATTGTCTCCCGTGCTGCTGTCTGTATGAGGAACACAATATGCATGCAACATGAATGAGTGGCTCCACTGTAAGTGCACTGTTTAATGACATAATACACACATAATGGGTGAAAATTGAGGAACGGATAGCAAAATGAACAATTCTACTATTCTTACAAAAAGAATATGCAGCAATTTATTTTATTTGACCACAATGGGCCAGATTTGTCTATAATAGTCATGTCAGTCTTGCCAGAACAATCATGTAATACAAAAGAGAAATGGGTAATTCAGAGATTGCCAAACATTAACAATGGCAAAAAAAAGTGAGGCTCATTTTATTTGCACTCCTTAAAGAAGAAAACTGCAAATCATTGCCTGTATATATACACACACTATTTTTTTCATCAAACACTTCTGGTCATGGTTGTGGCAAGTGCTTGATAAGACATTTCAACACACCTATGAAATCTAAGATGTATTTTGTTAATTTACAGGGACAATCTGACATCTGGGATTGCACTGCAGAGAAAATAGTTCCCAGCAAGAGGGATAATCCTCAGAAGGGCAAATGCACTGAAGACCATAAAGCACAAGTCCCAGCATCCTCAAAAATACTCACTAGAAGGAAGTGCACAGGAGGAAGGGATGAAGAATCAAAGCTAAATCGCAGCACTAGAGCACCGAACAATGACACAGCAGAGCAGCACATGGCAGAAGATTCAAACCAGATGTGGCCAGAAAGCAGAGTGCAGAAGAGAAATGTCAAAGTGTCTTTGCTGAGCTAAACATACAGCTCTATCATGGAGAAATATGGTCTGAGCAGTGTAGTTTTAGGAAACGGTAGCTTAGGAGTTATCAGGTTAGATTAGAGGAGGGTTTGCAGGTGGGTTGGGTCTGGTGGTGATTAAACCAGTTCCTCAGATAAAGGAAAGTGGAAGCTGAAGTGGCTAAAAAAAGCAGTGGGTAATAGCATTGAAGGTTAATACAATTTGATTAAGCTCCGCAAGTCAGGCCATCTTTACACCACATACATATACATATATTTTTTAAATAGTCCTAGTTTTCTATGATCAATTTATTACATTTTTTAATCTAAAATTTTCAGTACTTGAAAATTACCATATAATCACTTGTTTTGATTTTGCAGTGCCTTTTTGTCCATGTTTATTGCTTCATTGTCCGAATTTGTATATTCTGTGCACTCTGCTGGCTGCTGCTGGTTGAGGGCCCAGGCCAGGTTATTAACACCTCTAGGACACAAAAACGAGAGCTTAATCTCTACACAATGGTGGTCCGGCGTATTAGATTGCTGCACCATCCAAGTGCCTTTTTGTCCTTGTTTTACCTTGATTTTATCCCAGGTTTTAATAATAATAATAATAATACATTTTATTTATAACGCACTTTACATTTGAAAACAAATCTCAAAGTGCTACAGAAAAACAGTAATATAAAACATGAAATATAAAACAAATATAAACATAGCATTATGAGACATACATCATAAAATCAGCGTTAATTTAACAGTCATAACATCTGTTAAAAAGAAAAGTTTTTAGACCCTTTTTAAAACTCTCAATCGTCTGTGGTGCCCTCAGATGGTCAGGAAGGGCATTCCATAGACGAGGAGCAGCAGAACAGAAAGCCCGATCACCCATGGTACTTAGTTTAGTTCTGGGAATGTGGAGAAGATTTGATTTTGCAGAACGGAGGGATCGCAATGAAATTTTAGGGGTAAGAAGTTCTTTCATGTAGGGCGGTGCATTTCCATAGATGCACTGATATGTAAGGAGAGAAATTTTATATTCTATCCTTGCAGAGACAGGGAGCCAGTGGAGTGAAAGAAGGATAGGTGTGATGTGCTCGTGTTTCCGTACTCTCAGCAGGATCCGTGCAGCACTATTCTGGATATACTGTAATCTCTGGAGACTCTTGGTAGAAATCCCGATGAGAAGTGCATTGCAGTAATCCAGCCTTATTGCTTATTACTGCACTTAATCCAATTACTTAAGTGCATTGCAGTAATCCAGTTTTAGTGTTACTGTGATAAAGGGTGTGGGTTGTGATTCAGAACCAGTTAAGAACCACTGCTCATTGGCTAAATATGAAATTCTAATTTTACTTTTACTTAAGTATGTTTTGTACTAAGAATTGTAATTCGCTACATTTTAAATCACATCCGTTACTGAGTAAAAAAATCGCGTCTGGGAAACTGCTGCAGTGAATTCTGCGATAGGGAGTCGGATCTTTTGTCTCGGTTCCTTTTAAAGAGCCGTATGTATGTAACGACTCCCAAATGCGCGAATCGGTTCCTTTATTTTGGCTTAAATAACGGCCCGTTCAATAGAATCGAATCATTCTACGACACATAATAGTGGTTAATACAGTTTGAAAGTTTTATGGGACTAAAATGACACATTACACATCCTTAAATGTTTAAAATGTTGTATCCACCCCCCCAAATCACAAGAGGACAAAATCAAAGCTGAGCTGAGTGATCACTTGATGCCCCACCAATGTAGATACTGATACAGACTCACTCAGTGGTGGAAACAGCACAGTACAGGCTCGTGTTCCTTTTAAGAAACCTGTAAAGAACTTTTTGTAGTTTTTTTCCTAATGTAAGGAGGTTCTGCTGAACATTATTTAAAATAAAAGTTGTTTGTGAGCTATTCTTAGATATAGATAGATAAGGATATAGATAATTTAGATCTATTTTGTTTTAATTATTGTTAATTATTGTGATATCGTTATTGTTATAAAGTTTGAGTCCCTTAAAAGGATAATTATAGGTGGTGCTGTTACTATTTTTGCATTTCTGCAGCCTTTAATTACAATGCAAAAAAAGAAATTTGAGTCTTATTTTAATTGCATTATACAAGAACAAAAAAAATCGAAATCATAATCGACAATTGGGTATAATTTTAAAATAATCGAGATTTTTTTTTTTTTTTGCAAAATCGCCCAGCCCTACTTCCAATAACAAGCTGGGATTTCGTTGTACTGTACACCTGTATATGTATGACAATAAAGGCCATTTTTCTGTCTTTCTATATGTAATGCACGTTGGTTTTGGAAAGACTTGTCTTGGAAGTCATGACATAATAAACTAGTTTGATCTTCAACCAATTAAAAGAATCAACCCTGATGACAAAGTGTACTGTGTATTTGTGAGTGTGTGCTGGGCATCTCCTTCTGTAAGATGTCCTTGTACTTATAGGTAAAACTGTGTAAGAACCTGCACGGCTGTAAACAAATGTTGCTTATTCTGAAGGACTTTTATACCATTCACCTTTAAACAGAAACTGATATAATAGTTATATAAAAATAGCCATTTTACAGGAATCCTACAAAACCTAATAAGTGACGTCTCCATCCCCACCTCCTTCTGAGAGGGGAAGCTTGAGACAGACTGATATTTGATTTTCTATCAGTGGGAGGAAAGCTAGTTAACTAACCTCTTTTCACAGTAAACTGACAGACAGAACATTCCTGAGAACATTTCAGCTCCTGAGGAGCTGAGCTACTCCATGCCTGAATAAAGTGCTTTGAAAAGCGAAATGTTTTACATTAATGGATTTCCATCCAACAAGTTGCTTCAAAGCCAGCTCCCCAATCACCCAGCATCCCACAGAGTGGCCCAGGTTTCATAGATCTTTGATTCCTTCCATCAATCCCATCATTAAAGCCTGACACTGAGTTATGACAGCATGTCCACAAAACGCTCAAAACAAAGAATGAACTTTCAAGTCTGGTGATGCTGACCTCTAGTTTAAAAAAAGGTTGGCTCCTTTATGTATTGAGAGCTTCAGGATTTGGACTCCTGCAGAGTGATATGTCAAAAAAAGGAACTCCGTGTCTGGATTATTCAGCTACGTCTGGGAAAGGTGTCTGAAGGAAAGGCTGGCAACAACAATTCTTTTATTTCAAGTGTAGATAAAATATTATGTCTTGCTTCTTTTGTAGAGTAAATAACCAGCAGGTTATGACTTATTTGAACAAGCATTCATATGGAAATGAATGATGCAATTGTTACACTGCTTGTTTTAAACAGCTGAATAAAATTTTGATAAAGATACAATTCTGTATCTATTATCCAAAATGTGAAAACATAAAGTGCCTTCATGATTGCCTTGGATTGTGCATTTTAATTCTACACTATAGCACCACTAACTAACCATGAGTTTGTTGGACATCCCAGTCACTTGTGTTGTGTTGCCCCATGGTCCAATAGAAATGCTGAAATGACAATAAAGCCCTTTATACTTTAACCTTTAAAAACCTGAGCATTAAAATAGAATTTCAGCAGTCAGTAGCCCTCACCTTAAAATATGCTGGCGGTAGGTAGCATCATGCTATAAGTACACATTTTAATTTGTAGCCACACCAGCCTCCACTCTTCATGAAAGGCTTTCCACAACAGGATGCAATGTGTCTGAAAATCTGTGCCTATTTAGTGATGATACATTTCCAATTCATCCCAAAGGGGAAGAAGGTCAGGGCTCTGTGCAGGCCACTAGAGTTTCTCCACACCAAACTCAACAAACCATGTCTTTATGAACCTACATTTGTGCACAGGGAACCAGTCATGGTGGAATAGAAATACAAAAAACACAAATATCATTTCTTTTATTAAGTTTTAATAAACCTGTTGTCAGTTGGTGTGGCTGAAAAACCCAAAGTCAATAATAATGAAGGGTGTCCACATACTTTATGATGTAAATTAAAGCATTGAAAAATGTGTGCAAAGCTATTTTTAAGGTTTAGCACACAAACTGGTCAAGAGGTATCAAGACAAATCAGGGATTCAATCATAGAGAAGCTCAGATTTGGAGAAGAAAACAAGACCACCTAAACGTAATACTCAAAGCTAAAGCTCAGTTTAGTCCAACATACAACTGTAGACACAGTGCATTGGTCAGGCTGCCATCTTAAACTTAACAGCACTAATTAGAATACTAATTACGCCACTCTGGCAATATTACTCTGAATAAGCTGCAAAAGTTACACTGAAAGAGCGTTCATTGTTATTGGTAAATAAAATTATTATCCTTATTCACAAAACAATGACCAAACATCACTTCCTGTGTTCTAATAGAGTAGCAGAAAGAACTGTGGTAGGTGAGTCTAAAGTAAACTTTTATTAAATGGTAAAAAAAAAAGTGCTATGGTTAAAAGTGGTAAGGTTAGTAGTCCTCACCTTAAAATATGGTGGACAGAAAACTTGCCAATTTTAAGGGCCTTGCTCAAGGGCCTAACAGTGGCAGCTTGGTGATGGTGGTGTTTGAACAAGCAGTCTTCTGATTATTACAGAACCTTAACCACTTTGCTACCACTGCCAGAGTAAAGATTAAATTGGAAGGTAGTCTTTTAGGAAGACAATAACCCTTAAAACGCTAGTTTTAACACAATTCAATTTTGTTTTATTAATTATTATTTCTAAAACAAAAAGTAAATGTAAAACATGTTGTATTTTATTTCAAGCACCTGTCAACATTTAATATTTACAGTGCCACTGTAAAGGAACTAAGGCATTAAACAATGCCATGCTTGTATTTCTCAGGTGTGAAAAATCTAGGACACTGTTCACACTGGCATTGAGGTGTAACATAACTGCTATTTGCAGCCTCGTTTTAACAGTATATCTGCCTGCTTCAGTATTTAAATCCTCTTTCATTCTGCTTTCGCCCAGTTCCACATGAGAGAAAAACAGTGTAACACTTCACAGAGATCACTTCATCTTGTACTTGAGGAATGTGTGTTTAACCACCCACTATCACACGCCTACTTGGTCAGTGGTGCTGCCAGTAAAAACGTATCACTGTAATTCGATGATAAAGGTTGAAGACGGTGCATCTTTTCTCAGAATCTGCATTTTTTAGGTTCCAGAAAAATAAGACCTAACAGTGCAGTGCTGCTCAGATGGAGACTTTATTTTACTGGTTTAAAAATGATGAAGGTTTAACAGCTCAACAGCACTCAACAGTTACACAGTAGTGTTAGTATTACCCATAATGATAAAGGGCTCCTAAATAAACAAAAACTTTAAAGCTCAAATGTATGTTGGTACTCAGTGTCTTCGAGAGGATTAATTAAGTTCTAAGAAAAATTGTGCTGATCATTAAGAGAGGTTTCCTGCTGCTCCGTTAGTCTCTATAGTATGTCTGGTGAACAAGGAGCATCACACAGATCTACAGCAACTGATGAACAGCTCATCTCAGCTTTATCTTCAGCAGACTAGATTATTATTATTAGTAGTAGTAACAGTAGTAGTAGTAGTAGTAACAGTAGTAGTATTTACATTTTCGGCATTTAGCAGATGCTCTTATACAGAGCGACTTACAGAAGTGCTTCCATAGTAAACATCACCTTACTCTAGTTTAAGTAGACAACAGTCCAAGAATATAAATCTGCTGAAACCCTGATAGAACCAAAGTTTTTTTTTGCACAAGAATGAATAAGAGCATTAGTAAGTAAGTACATGTCAGCTTAAGTGCTTAGTAAAGAGGTGATGATGGTTTTTAATCATCTTTTGAAGACAGCAAGAGACTCAGATGTTCGGACAGACAGAGGAAGTTTGTTCCACCACTTACTTGGGTGCAAGTACAGAGAAGAGCCTTGATGCTTGTCTTCCCTGAGTTCTGGGTGGAGGATCAAGACGAGTGAGACTAGTGGCTCGGAGGTTGCGTGATACAGAGCTGGGTGTGATAAGTTCTCTAACGTAGCTTGGGGATTGGATTTGTAGGTGAGCATCAGTGTTTCAAGCTGAATGCGTGCAGCTACAGGGAGCCAGTGAAGAGAACACAGCAGTAGGGTGATGTAGTAGTTTTCTCATTAGTAGTGGTTTCTCATTAGTAGTTTCATATAGAGAAAATCTGAAGCTGCATCACTACATTATTATAATTATATTATTTAATTAATATTGTTAATATTATTATTATTATTAGTAGTAGTATTATTGTACTGCTTTTCTAATAAAAAATGCTGTAAGTAATATTAATTAATAAAAAATATTAATTAAAAAATTAATGAATGTAATATTTATTATATTAATCCATTTACATTCACAATATTAGGCAGACCCTTTTATCCAAAGTTACTCATAATTACGACCAAATACCATTCAAACAATTGAGAGTTTGTTTGTTTGTTTGTTTGTTTATTAGGATTTTAACGTCATGTTTTACACTTTTGGTGACATCATGACAGAAACGGTAGTCACTCATTACACAAGATTCATCAGTTCACAAGGTTATATCAAACACAGTCTTGGACAATTTTATATCTCCAGTTCACCTCACTTGAATGTCTTTGGACTGTGTGAGGAAACAGGAGCACCCGGAGGAAACCCACACAGACACGGGGAGAACATGCAAACTCCACACAGAAAGGACCCGGACCCAGGACCTTCTTGCTGTGAGGTGACAGTGCTACCCACTTAGCAACCGTGCCGCCCCAATTGAGAGTTAAGGACACTGCTAAAGAGTCCAACAGTGAAGGCCTGGCAGTGGCAGGGCTTGAACAAGACACCTTTTAATTACTAGTCCCACTACCAGCTAATTACTTGTAATTAATTGTAAATTTTATAGTCTTTACAGTGAAGCAGCTTTAACTGTTGCTCCCAGAATGTACTTTTTCTTATTCAACCCAAATGAACACCTCTGTAAAGAATTTAATTGTACAGGTAATTGTGAAATTCCAATTGCTAGCTTTGAATGCAACACAATTTTTTCAAGCTAATATTATTCCCCCTATATGACAGCTATTTTTATGTTCATATACCTTACACAAAGATTTTCTTTCACTTATTGTTGACGTTTGTATTAGTTTACATCATTTGCATGGTCAGTTGCAGTCAGTAATTCCGCTTTGACTTAGAATGGCTAAATGGCAAACTTGAAAGTTATTTAGGGGGACTTAATCCAATCACACATATAAACAAGCTGGCTGAATTGGAGTCAGTTGCTAACAAGCTAAGTTAAAGCCACACCACTACTGTGGGTATTTGGATCTACTGTGTTGTAATCTGAAAACCCTTTAGACCTCAAGTTAACCGCATTGTACCATTGTCTGTTGTAAAAAATACACATTAAAAAGTTAAGTAAAATAAATTAAATTTGAATTAAAAACACACAATTCCAACTTAAATCTTGATTGGCAGGTATTTTCTGGCAAGGTTGACTTTTCAAAGCTTGTTTGAGTTGGTGTTTCACTTTCTGTGTAAACGGCCGGTATCCTGGTTTGTGTTTCTTGGCGGGCGATAGATTTGTGTTCCACCTCTTTGCTGTCGTGGCCTGGCCTGTACTGTGAGGTGAACACTGAGGAGCCTGTGCTCGAGTAACAGAGGCCTGATCTCTAGAGGACCGTCTCGTCTCAGCCTCCCATTCAGAGCAGAACATCAACCAACAGCTCTTACAGCAGCAACCAGTGCTCATGGTCTAGAACCATCTCACATGAACACACCTCCACCTCCACCAAAGCCCCACACAAAATAGCTGTTCTTTGAACCCAGCACTAAATCTAGGCAGCGCTTTTTATGGCTGTATATCATATAACAGCTGGGTGCATAAATTATGCTAAAAAGGAAACACTGACAGGAAGCCAAAATATTACACTTTCAAATAAGCAAAGACTGAAATCTAAGATTAGAATAGTATATTATTAAGTCTGATCTGACACAAACTGTAGACATAAAGACATAAACTGTAGTTGGCCAAACATACACCGCCTGGCAAAAAAAAGTTTGCATACTCTAATAATTCGTTGGACCACTTTTATGTTTTAACAACCTTGTGCAACATCACAGCATCCAGAGTTGCTTACATTTTATGGCAGAGATCTTGTCTTAAAAACAGAAGAGACTATGGCTTCCCAGAACATCCCAAAAGACCTTCATTAGGGTTAAGGTCAGGACTTTGTGGTGGCCAGTTAATTTGTCAAAAGATTCCTTAAATGATTCCTCAGGCTCCCTGAATCACTTTCTAACAATTTGAGCTTGATAAATGTTAGCATTGTCCTCCTGAGATTTGCCCATTCTACCAGGTAAGAAAAAAAAATCCCCTAATGGGACAACATGGTCATTCAGTTCATTGGGGTGGTCAGCTGACCATGTTATTACCACCAATGTTGCTGATCCTCAACCTGACCAATGGAAGCAACACCAGGTCAAACACAGCCTCTGGAAGCTTCTTACAGTGGGTTCATCGTTCTGGAATAGAATGAATCTGGACTCCTCAGACCACACGACCTTCTGTGTGTCCAATCTTTGTGCTCCCTAGCAAATTGTAGCCTTCTTTATCCATTAGCCTCATTAATAAGTCATGTTCTTATATATACAGCTGTTTAGTGCAGTTTAGTCCTTTGAGTTCTCAGTACATTCTATGTGTGTGTGTGTGTGTGTGTGTGTGTTTGGAAATGTTCTTACTTTCAATAATAAACATAGCCTTGAGTTCTACTGTCAATTTTTAATGATTAACTTTTCCCAACCTGTGATCACCGTCATTCAAGACTTTCTTCTGACCATTTTTCTTCTGCAAAGTGGATAGTTTACCACCGTCCTTGCAGAAGCAGCCAGACCTACACACACAAACTCCCTGGATATCATAGCAATTCAATTGCAAACTAGCAGAGATGAATTGTCCCTGGCTTGAATACACAGCTAACAAACAGACTTCTATATAAACTGTATGCCAGTACAATATGTGGATACCTGACTATGAGCTTGTTGGACTTCCAATCCAAAATCATGGGCATTATTAAGTAGGGACCAACAGTAGTCCTCTTTTGGTAAGGCTTTCCACAAGATTTTGGGGTTTGCCAGTGAGAATTTGGGCCCATTTCGCATTCTGTTAACAAGTTTATCACTATCTTTATCACTATCCTACCAGGTTATAATAATGGCTTGGGCACTTCTAAACCTAAACACAGTATTTTTAGCATCTCCTCTGCTGATGCAAGCCAAGAATCTGACCCTTCTAAAACACAGGAAAATTTTTCCATGATACATCTTTCAGCATGTGGTAAAAATAATTACTGCCAGCTAAAACATATATTAATCACAGCAATATTTATCCAGTCAAATGATATTAAGTATTTGCTTATTCAAATTCAAATGGTGACTTATTGGCAAGGTGCATTTTAAATTCAGCAAGGGTGTGAATAAAATGACAAAAAAATAAGTAAAAAGGGATGGGAAAAATAAGACAAAGAATAACAGCTCTGTCTATCCGCTATAAGAAGTACAGTAAGTACCAAAGCTAAATAAAGACTGTAATCCCAGTCATTGCTAAATATATCAATCTGCTGCCACCAGCAGGACTAGCACAGAAGCAGCCAGGCCTACACAAACAAACTGCATGCCATAGCAATTCAAAGAGCAAACATGCATAGATGAATTGTCACTGGCTTAAATACACCAATAACAAACACACACCTCTATACAGTAAACACTATATGGCAAAAACATATGTGGACACCTGACTGAGCTCACTGGACTGCCTATTCCAAAATCATAGGCATTATTATGAAGGGAACAACAGTTGTCCACAACATTTTGGAGTTTGTCTGTGGGAAATTGGGCCCATTTAAGCAATTGTGAGATAATACACTGTCACTGGATGAACAGTGCATGTAATAAATCCTCCCAAATGCATTTGCTAGGGTTTAATCTAGTCAGATTAGTTATTTATAAACCTTGCTTAGTAATGTTGAAAGGAAGTTTGAAGCATTTTGTTTATTTTATGCACCTGTAAGCAACGGATGTGGCTGAAACACCTGAAATCAATAATTAGAAGGGGTGCCAGCATACTTTTGGCCATGTAGTGAACAGCTTGTTCGTTCTTATACCTAACAAGTACAGAAGCAGAGTTATTTTCTGACCACTGGCAACCTGATGACTAAGGTCCTTTTGACACTCAAAACTATTGTAAATACTGGGTTACCTAACGAGAGCCCAGTTAGTGTGGAAATGTGCTGCAAACACACTTTCAAATATTTATTCATTCATTGTCTGATTTACCGCCACTTTATCATGGTCAAGGTCAAATTCACCAGAGAAAACCCATGCAGACACAGGGAGAACATGCAAACTACCGAGGATTCCGGCCAGGGAATCAAACCCAGGCCCTTCTTGCTGTGAGGTGACGCCCACTTTCAAACATTTTATTTAAAATTTTTACTTTAAATTACTTTAGTGCTTAACAGCACATTATGAAAGTGATTAACGGGTAAATTACTTATAAATTATTTGCCATTACAGAATCATTACTGGGCTACTGGCAGCACTTTAATCTCTCGATCATTAGAATCTGAAGACTTTTCTTTATTCTGCATTAGTTTTGCATGATAAGTTGGGATAATCAGTCATTGTTAAAGTAACATTGTCATTTTAATGCTAGCATCATGTTTGCATTTATTGTGGACAGCGAGCTCTGTGTCCGGAAGGCTTAGTATACACACACACACACACACACACACACACTAAGTAGCAAAAAAAATTTGAACCACCAGTCAAAACGTGCATGGCAATGTCATTAATTATTTCATAACTATTGTGTTGTTACATTTGGGATATAATAAATGCTGGGCTAATGGCAGTAACTCCTAGTTCACATGATGAATTCAGCAGATATGATCAGTATACAGACCTAAGTAGCTTTGATTAGGGCCAAATCCCTACGGCCAGACAACTGGGTTGTCAGTTTCACCTTAGCCTCTGGGATGCTTTCACCTTTAGCACTTATCTGGTAAACTGCCAATTAATTCTAGGGTAAACATGCATGTGGACAGGAGAATAACATCCTAAAGCATTTTCCACTTAAGCATTTCAGCAAATTTGTGTAAGCTGTTGTAAATGTAAATAATTAATAAATAAATAATCTGAATTACACCTGGACTTCATGTGTTAGTTTTTTATGTAATCTGAAATCTTGCTTGTTTGGGGTTATATAAATACTGAAATACAATGCAGTTTGGAAAACACTACAGCAAACACATTTCTGCATATTTAACACACTCTTTTTGTTATTAACTGTTATTAAATTAAGGGTGGATTATATTATGTTTTTAAGCTGTAATTTCCCCCATTTATTTAATTTAGCTAAATAATTTAGCTTAATTTGTCCAAAACGCAAGTCAATATCAAGCTTTCTAAAATCATCAAACTTCAATTTATTGTACATTTTCCACATTTAGCAGATGCTTTTATTCAAAGCGACATATAGTACAGTGACAGTATTTTGTCTAAGCAATTGAGCGTTAAGGGCCTTGCACAAGGGCCCAACAGTGGCAACCTGGCAGTGGTGAGGCCTGAACCAGCGACCTTTTGATTACTAGTCCAGTACATTAACCACTAGGCTACAACTGCCCAATTATAATGTAATTTCTAAACTAAAATATAATTGTAGTCTGATATAGAGGAAACTTAATAGTTAATGATTAAACACAGAATATTATCCATTTTCTAATAATGTCTGCATATATTTAAATGCAATATGTGGTAAAATAAATAAATAAATAAAAAATAAAAAGTGCATGTAACAATATCAACACTTGAGGCCAAATGTTACGGTTTATTTATGCAGCTGTTAACACAGACAATTAAATGTGCATTATATTTGACTGGATGTCTGTTCCCCTTTAAAGGGTTAGCATGTTATAAATAGCAGTAGCAGTAGGGTTAGCAGTAATAAATGCAGGAACTAATGCATATAAATCTGGTTCAATTTAAAGTAAACAGGTGAGTAGCAGTGAAAAAGTTTTGTTTAATCAAGATAGATTTCAGGTTCTGTTTTTAGTGTTCGTTAGTTTTGCCTGCCTGTCTGTCTGGGATCTTTAACGTATTTGAAAGTCAGCACTTTTTAAATAAAACATTTATTAACATTATAACCATATAATAATAATTATGCTGATAATAAAATAATGAAAATACTGATTCTGTACACTGATTTGTGTTTCTTTATGCAGTAAAGCGTATTTAGAAAGTAAGCAGTTTAAACCATTACTAATCCTCCTCAGCTGGTCGAGGCAGTGACACAGCAATGGGTGAAGATGTGCTTTCAGATACACACCTTTATTCAACTTTAGCCTGAACATCCCATCTCTGATGATGGGGCTGGGGAATTTTGTGAAGATCAGAGCTGATCAGATAGGATGTGAAAACAACATCCGTCCACTTTCACACTCCAGTGGAAGAGGTGGTCCCTCCTGGCAGGGCTGCGTAGTCTTGCCATCTGGAGAATAAATCGGGTGTGAAGTACAGTATAGTTTGGAAGCACGCTCCATGGCGGCGGCTCAGCAGTTAGTTCATTAGCTTCGAACTTGCAGGGATTAGGAGGGGAGCATGGAGTGAGGCGCGCGAGCAGCACAGCCGCCGGGTGCAATGCCCCAGACTGTGCGCCTGTCTATAGAGCATATCTAGAACAACATAAACAGAACAACAATTCTCTTAAAGGCAAGGCGAGTGTAGCCATCAGCTGGAAGGACAGGGAGAAAACCACATGGTCCTCTATGGTCCACAGCTTGTACAATAACAAATACAGTGCATGTGCTTGAGCGAGGGAGCATAAGCTGTCCTAGGTCACAGTTAGCAATCACTGGGCAGTTCTTTTCGCATCTGTTACCTGGCACCAAACTAAGTGGGAACTGGCCACAGAATACTTACTGCTCTAAGATCCCTGGCAATTTAAAGCTTGTTTGACTCTAGACAGTGTGAACAATTTTCCAGCAGACTCATAAAATTCATGCCAGTCCTGATTTTTGCTGGTTTATGGATAACTGAGTTTTGTTTGAGCTGGAGTTAACCATTCTATACCCAAAGAACCAAGAGCTGTTCCAGAAGCTTCCAGAACTTGATAGCTATTAAAGCTGAATAATCAATTGATCTGATTAATTGGGCAAAACACACACACAGATTCACACACACTTGTGGGGAGGGCATGTGTATTTCAGTTAAGTCACAGGAAAAAGTAAAAGGAGGAAAACTCAGCTGAAAAAAATGAGTGAAATCCACAAACAGCCGAGACTTTGGATCCCACCACTATGTCAAAGAATTTTGGTTCATTGTCATTGGCAAACATCCCAAACAAAAGATGCACAATATATGGTAAAACAAGCACATGGACACCTAGCCAAGAGCTGGTTGGACATCCCATTTTAAGAGCATCCCATTGATTGGCATGAAGCTGAAGCTTTCTCTGACATTTTGAAGTCTTTGTGAGTAGTGGAGCCCATTTAGTCAAAAAACACCACTTGTGAAGCCACGTACTAATCTTGAACGTGAAGATCTTGCTTACACTTGATGTTCCATTTGATCCCAAAGGTGCTGAGCAAGGTTGAGGTCAGGGTTCTGTGCGGACCACTGAAGTTCCTCAACACCAAATTTATCAAACCATGTCTTTATAGAATCAGGATCCAGTCATGCTGGAACAGAAAATGGCCTTCCCCAAGATGTTACAACACAGTTATATTATTATTTATTTTGGCATATCATGTTCATCATAAAATTTTTAATTGATGTATTTTTAATTGATGTTGGCTAAGGCTGGGCTGAAACACCAGAAGGTCCTGCAATCAATTCTTCCTTCAACAGGTTAAAAAATGGTTGCTGAGACATGATTTCTCTGTCATTCATGTATACTTTCACTCTCACTTTGCAGGCCTATACAAGCACAGCTGGGCAGCACTAGAAAGTGTCATTTAGTAACCTGAAAAATAAAATGCCTGTCCATAGGAATTGAAAACCCCTACGGATTTTCCGCGGCCAGCCTGGTGAAAAGAGCGGTGAGAGTGCAGTATAAGGTGCTTTTTATTATTGAGTCTAGGACTCGTTTTTACATTACACACCAGCGCACTAGGAAATAAATAATGGACCATGGCTTTCTGCACCAGACTCTTTAAATCTAACATATGGTTTTTAAACTGAACTCAGACTTTTAGTGAGGCCTGTAAGTGCTTACAGCCTTGACATATTTAAATGATCAAAAAGCCAATGAGTAACAGGATTATTTCCCAGACTTTTCATTCAGTACAAATGTTACTATTCAGCATGTTTTTTCAAACAAGACTGCAGAGAGATAATTCTATCTAATTCTATTTAAGAGGGAACCTAAACCTTCATAAATGTTCTTTTTACCTATCACATCACCTTATTTTATTACTTCTTAGCAGAATAATCCTATACATATTTAACCCTGCTGATTTTACAGTCTCTCAGATTATTATAATTTAAAGCCACTCTGTTGTAACATTGGCAGAATGTGGCTTGGCACTGCCTTGCTTAAGTGCCAACAGATTTGGAATGGAATGAATCAACAAGCTGCAGTCAGTGGCTCAGGGTAGTCAAAGCAAAGTGGTTAAGGTACTGGCCACCACCAAGTTGCCATTGTTGGGCCCCTGAGGCCCAAAGGCCCTTACCCCTCAATTATACACAGCTGTAAATAGCTACAACCGTAATATAAAAGCTTCTGTTAAATGCCAGAAATGAAAATGCAGTCAGGTGTCCACAAACTTATGAATTTCAGGCATTTGCTTTTTCTTTTTAATCAAAAAGGTGATTCTAGCCATGTTCATATTTTAATATCTATGTGTTCCTAACATACCAGCGCCGTTTGATATTTTCATTTGCCTGTCAGTTAAAAAGTTAATGTTGCACCTTTAGAATTTTACCCAATATTGATACTTGTTTCTAAACAAAAACAAAAAAAGAAACAGGCCACCGAACGGGCCACGTCAAAGGCCGGATTAAGACCCGTCCAAGCCAACTCGGTGACAAAAGACGTGAGAATGTTAAGCTTGTATTATTTTCAAGCATCAGCGCACGCTTCTGTGACATTTTCCTTTGATTTCTTTTACTACTTATCGGTGATAGAGAAATAAGGGAGTGTTAGAAAACATTGATCCCCTTCACCTATTTTACGGGGTCACTCTCATCCTCATCAGGAATAGCCTCTGGCCATATCAATCATCTTTATTATCACGAATGAAAACCTTTGTTAAGTGACTTCTTCCCCCCCTCTCTTTATCCTGTGCTCCAATCACAATTCCATGGCGAGGCAAACGGGGCCAATTGGCAGGCTGTGTGGGCGGGTCGTGAATGCTTTTAACCTGCTGCATCTGCTGACGTCCTGCTGATATCCCAGTGTGAAGTGGGCACCTTGTTTCAAGTGAATGTGATAGGGGGCATTTCTTGCTTTATGATGACATAATGGGAAGGAAATGTGCTTGTTTTAAGGATGAAGCTTAGCTAGCTTAAGGCTGTGTGATTAAGCACTAGCACCTGGCTAAACAGGGGCTGTAAATGAGTTGGGTTTCATGTGCAGTGGGAGAATAACAAGAGCTGTGGTACCTTCTGGTTAAGGGCAACGCCATCTTCGCAGTCTAGCACAGCACAGTCGACGTCCAGCGAGGTCAGCTTTCTGAGCTTGCGCTCATCGTTGCCTGGTACGTAGAGGACGGCTCGCCGAGGGATGTATTTCAGAGATGTACCAGAGGTATGATGGGATCGCCAACCACTCCGTTGCCATGTTTCCAACAGCAGCCTCCTGGCAATCCTGGGCAAACAAAAGTGAAGATGAATCAATAAATGACTGGAGTTATAAGTGGGAAAAACATAATTGCTCTGATTGATCTGATTATGAATAATACTTCTATCATTCTTTATAACTTAATATTTTTTCACAATTCCTATTTATTAACATGAGCAATATTAAAGCTCAGTCTGAAGCAGTTGGTGCATTGCTAAGCTGCTTGCTATATCCTACAGTGTGTAACTAAACCAATAAAAATACAGAAGTGTGCAATTTGAGACACAGCCACTTCAAATGCACTTATAACTCTAAGCTCCATATTTAGGAGGCACTGATCAGCTTCTACAATTCAAACTGAGTATGTTCCCTCCCTAATGAGACCCCCTTTAAGCCAAATTTTTAACGGCTGACAAAGAAGTCAATGTTCAATTAATGCTGTTGGTTAACATAATCATTTAAATGTATTTCCAACAGCTGATGATTGATTTAAACTGAGTGAGAGTTCAGCCTGCTGATTTGAGACTCACCCTCAACCACCTAGTCAGTGCCGATTTACCACCTCAAATTATTGTTTACAAATGAATCCACAGAAAGCACTGCAATTTTAATCAGAACAGAAAAAATAGCTTTTTATGCAATTAAATGTCATTTTTTTTACCAAAATGATGTGGATGTAAGTGCTCAGGTGCCACAGTGGTCTATTACACTCTGGGTTTGAGTCTCAGTGGTGCTATCAGCCAGCAGGGCATCTACACAGACATGACAGCTATGTCTGAGGGGGGAATGGCTGAAGCCCTGCAATGGATTGGTACCCTGTACAGCATATACCTGCCTCAAGCTCAGTGTTTCCAGGGAAACCGGACCTGCCGCAACCCTAAGCAGGATAAAGCGGTTCATGAAAATGAATTGAAATATGATGTGGATATTTTGCATTATGGTTGAGTATAAAGTTAGTTTCTTATTCATTTTAATAATCATGCTTAGTGCCCACTACTGCTGGAATCCAGAGGTGCTATCAGCCGATTATGTCTGTATGTAGCTGCCCAACCAGCCATGTCTAATGGGGAGGTTGGACAAGCCCCTGTGATGCACTGCGCCCAGTGATTCTGGGCAAACTGGACCCACCACAATCAAATGGAAAAATTCTGGATACTGAACTGGTTTTGCTGATCTTTATGCTCGTCTTACATTCCAGCTGTGTTCACTACATTACCCTGTTTTAATAAGTGAAATACATGTTGATATGAGACTGTGATGTTGTGTTTTAATATTTATACAGGACGCAATAAAATTTTGGGTTATTGATTAGAATAAATGTAAATACATTTAATACAAATACAAAAAATGTTCTAATTTTGTATTTGCTCCCTTTTAGAAAGAAATAAACCTCTTTATATTATTTAAATAACGTTTAATAAATAAGAGCTATTATAATTACATATGGCAAAAAAATTGGTGTATTTAATGTAATGTAATAAACAATCTTTATTACATTAAAACTACGTATTACTTAATGCCAAGTTACACGAGGGCTGTGGGCTGTCTCCGCACATCAAGATCTTAAAATTAAGACGTGTTCTTTGTGAAGATCAATCCATTGTAAAAATGCTACTTTGATTCTTGCCTGTTTGAACTATTGTAATATCATCCTACAAGACAACCCAGTGAAAGCTACAAATGTAGTCATCTCCTTTCTTTCGATATGTTTAACGCTGTGACAAAACAAAGTTTGTTTTCCTTTAAGCCCCCCATTCAAGCAGATGAGTGTTGCTGACCAGTGCTTTGAGAGCCTTTATCACCCTCAACATCACAGCCAATTGTTCTCCATTACTGCTAATACACAAAGGTTTAACAGTGACAAGTGAATAAATCTATTTAGGATCAGGGCCTCTCTTGGCTCAAAGAGACAGTAACAGAAAGAAAAGGGATTACAAAGTGCCACTAAATAATTAAAGTTTGTACAACACAACAAATCTACATAACACTCTGAGCTAATTACTCGCTAAACACGGTTCACTAGCAGCCAAAAGTAGCAATGTTCATCAAAACAGTTAAAGCCAAGATTAGCGTTTCACAATGTCTACTTTGTAACGACAAAGCTGCTTTACTACTTCAGCTTCTTGTATCAGATTTTATTACACACACACACACACACACACACATATATAAACAGTAGTGGTTTTGGTTAAAGCACACACGGTTCAATTATTTGTTCTTTAGGTTGAGTGGCTCAAACAATTAGCCTTAACGAATGAGCCAAATAATTGGGATCATATATAGCTAATTAAAGCCAGGAACAGTTCTTGTCTGGTTGTCCCTTCACGTTGCCCTTGTTAGGGATAATATCAGCAGATTGTGTTCCTCTTCCATCCAGGGAGGGGGGGAGAAGAAAAGGAAAGGTAGAGGGGGTGAGCAGTGGGTTTAGGATGAAAAAGAGGGGGTAAAGAATTCTCCTTTTTGCCTTTGTTGTGTAAAGAAGCTAAAGTCACTTCAATAGGCACTTAATCCCATCCTCCACGCTTACAATTGCCTTCCAGTATCAATCAGGCATAATCTCAACTAAGATGATGCAGCTACACCGAGCAATTAAAAGCAATTCACGTAGTTATGGCTGCGAGCACTTTGCCGGCCCAAGTACAGAGAGCCTCGGCAGGGATCCTAAATGCCGTAGTGTTTAAATTTGGTCAGGAACAATACCACTCAAGGGGATGAGGAGGGAATATGCAAACGCCTCTCTCCGACATGGTTTAGAGGGAAAAGGAAAAGGGGAGGAACACAGGAGAGACAAAACACTAGAGTACCTATACTGACAGGCCAGAAGAGGAAAAAGCAAAAGGGTCAAAGAAAGGTAGGAAGAAATAAAGGTGTATGTACTTGCAAATCAAATACTTCATTCTATAATAGACATAATAAACCCAATTGCACTCAAACAGCCCATTAAACATTTTTCTAAAAATGTCTGGGGTTAATCCAGGTGCTGTTTAGCAAATGTCAAATGAGCACAAATATTTATTTTGGTTAGCAAAGGGTAGCTTGGTGGGTAGCACTGTCGCCTCACAGCAAGAAGGTCCTGGGTTCGATTCCCAGGTGAAGCGGTCCGGGTCCTTTCTGTGTTGAGTTTGCATGATCGCCAAGTGTCTGCGTGGCTTTCCTCCGGGAGCTCTGGTTTAAGGGCCTTGCTCAAGGACAGTGGCAACTTGGTGATGGCGGGGCTTGAACCAGCAACCTTCTGTTTACTAGTCCAGTACCTTAACCACTGAGCTATCACTGGCTATTTGTCTGCATGCTTTGTTAGCCCCCTTTCATGCTGATCTTTAATGGTCAGGACCCCCACAGGACCCTTACAGAGTAGGTATTGTTTGGGTGGTGAATGATTCTCAGCACTGCAGTGACACTGACATGGTGGTGGTGTGTTAGTGTGTGTTGTGCTGGTATGAGTGGATAAGACACAGCAGCACTGATGGAGTTTTAAAACACCTCACTGTCACTGCTGGACTGAGAATAGTCCACCAACCAAAAATATCCAGCCAACAGCGCCGCATGGGCAGCGTCCCGTGACCACTGATGAAGGTCTAGAAGATGACCAACTCAAACAGCAGCAATAGATGAGTGATCATCTCTGACTTTACATCTACAAGGTGGACCAACTATGTAGGAGTGTCTAACAGAGTGGACAGTGAGTGGACACAGTATTTAAAAACTCCAGCAGCGCTGCTGTATCTGATCCACTCATACCAGCACAACACACACTGACACACCACCACCATGTCATTGTGACTGCAGTGCTGAGAATGATCCACCCCCTAAATAATACCTGCTCTGTGGTGGTCCTGGGCTTTTATATGGTAAGTGGAGCTGATAAAAAGGACAGTGAGTGTAGAAACAAGGAGGTGGTTTTAATGTTATGGCTGATCAGTGTATTTCTATATATAGCTATCATATTGAGTAATATTTAAAATTGTCTCATATTGTAGCATTATGTTACTGTTGAAGCTATAATGGTATGGTTTGAGATGAGTGAGATGTGTCTTCATGTCTGATTGAAATGTCTTTCTGAGCTTAATTACCTTAAATAGTTTAGCATTATTGACCCCCCCCCCCCCCCCCCATTAAGCTGCAATAAAATGATATTTAAAAATATTTAATTTAAAAAAAGGGTAATGCACATGCTAGATAACTTTGTTCCTCAAATAATAACCCGAGCGCCTAAGGCAAATCCAATCGCCCGAGGTGGGATTTAATATGATGTGAAGAGCATTAGACACATGCACCCTGGGTATGAACTGATTTTCAAAAAAAGCCTGTTTTTAGTGCATCATTATGGGTAAGTAAGTGTAGATTAATGGGGAAAGTGTGCAAAAACAGTGAAAGGGTCTGAATACTTTCTGAATTCACTGTAGCTGAGATTTCAGAAAGGCATATGTCAGCTTCTCTTGAGCTAAGCTTTTCTGCATATCTATGGCAACATGTTTACGTGTATCTAAACAAAAGAACATGTGCCTTTAGCTGTGCAGTATTGTGCAATCCACACAGGACACGGAAGTCAAACTCTTCCTCCAGTAATAGGACAAAGGACCTACACAGGTACAGCCATTCTGGCTTCACTATTTATTTCCAAATTTCAGGGGGTTTATGTTTTACTTCCACAACATATGTACTGTTTTTACTGATGCAAGGCAGACGCAAGAAGTGAAATGAGCTTAAATGTCAGCTTACTCAGAGACGCTGTCAGAAGACATTTGTGCTTTCAGTCTTCCAGCGAGCGTCATGAATAATGCCACCACTTTTTCTCTTGCTTTAGAAAGACTTGAAAGTTCCAACCTCAATGCAATTGATTTAAAAGCTAACAAAGCTTAAATGTGCAAAGGATGTGCACTACAATATCTCACATCATTTTATTAAATTGCTTCACCTTTGTCAAGGTCATGCCGGGTTCGGTTCCACCAGGAAGCACTGGACGCAGGGCAGGAATACCCTGGTCTTTACAATACAGAGTGTCTTTATTTGTCATATATACATACACATTTGTACAGTACAATAAAATACTTTTCTCACATATCCCAGCTGGGGTCAGAGCAAAGGGTCAGCCATTGTACAGAACCCCTGGAGCTGTGAGGGCCCAACAGTGGCTGCTTAGCAAAGCCAGGATTCAAACCGACAACATACCACACCCACAAATGGACAGTGGTAGCCTAGTGGGTACAGCTTTGAACTATCAATTGAAAGGTTGAGAATTCAAATTCCAGCTCTGCCATGCAGCCAGTGTTGGGCCCTTGAGCAAGGCCCTTAAACTTCTCTGCTCCAGGGGCACCGTACAATGGCTGACCATGTGCTCTGACCCCAGCGTTCAAACAAACTGGTATATGTGAAATAATTTTGTAGTACTGTACACCTGTATATGTATATATGACAAATAAAGGCATTCTATTAATTCTATTTTGATTGGCAGCCCAAAGCTCTACCCATGGAGCTACCACAGTACAAGCATTTCTGAACTTCGACGCAACATTTGACACCAACCCTGCAAAAAAATTACCCTGCATGCTGCAATCACTGTTATAGAGACCCATCACCAACAAATACATTTTAATAATTTTTTTATGCAAAAGAATCCAAGTTCCAGCTATATATGTAGCAATTATAATTTACATTAGAAACCATATGAGTCCAAAAATACACAATCTAACCACTGCTGTGAACTTTAAAATTTAATGACACTTAGCAAAACTGGAATACTGGACATTTAACAGCTTGCTCAATTACCATTACCGCTTTACTTCAACATCTGCTTTACTCTGCTAGGAACTTACTGATATTTTTCCCTACGACTGCTGAATTTCATTGCTGTATTTCTTGCAGGAATAAAATTATACATATTACCGTTCATGCCTCTGGAAATTTCATGCTGTTTGTAATTATCAGAAAGAGAGAATGGAAGTGTGTCTTGCTGGGTCCTACAGTCTCCATAATGTGTGCATAATAATGTATAATTTTTAGTCTTATTCTTGTTGTAGTGAGCTTTGTGCCTTAAAGAGATGGTGGCTGCAGAAAACACTGGTAAAAGGTGAGAAAAGTTCAGTCTCTTTTAAGGATGGTATTTTAATAATGTTATTATTTTAATATTAACATTTCTGTATGCTGAAAATGTCAATCTTGTTAATGATTGATACTTAAAATGTTAATAAATGATCATTTGTTTAAACCCATCAAACATATACATGATAACTTTAATATACTTTAAACTGCATGAGACATAAAAATCAGCACATGGAAAACCAACCAACACGTCATATTATTTCAATAGAGCAGGGGGAGGATATTTCAGAAAGGAAATAATGTAGGAAATAATGAAGTAAATCTAAAACAACAAAATTTAGTTTGTTGCTTCATATCCTGTTTTGTTCTGGGCACTGAAGTTACTGATGATTTATTGTTTATATTATTTCCACATTACTTGTTGTAATAAAGTTAGTAAAGAAGCAATGCCACTGCGCATCAGTTACCACTAAAACATGTGGTTTGGGTGCTATTAATGATCTAAACTACAAGAAAATATAGAAACAAATTGAGACCTAGACAGTGGGAGATGCAATTATCAGTGCGCTCTCAGTGCCAGTCCCAAACCCAGATAAAAGGATTGCATCAGGAAAGGCCTTCAGTGTGAAAACTGTGCCAATGTGGGTATGAGGACCAGAATACTTTGCTGTAGCAGCCCCTAAATATATGAACAGCCAAAAAATGGTCTCCATGTGGTTCAGAGTGTCTTTCCTACCTACATAATGTCATCATGTCTAGTTTTTCATTTTTTCCCCCCCTCAGCAATGGCTGTAGAGGTTAAAACAGTTTTTCCTGCAGTGCCTGCAGTGCCATCTGAGAATTCAAAATTCACATATATTCAACAGTGCTTTTCACCTTTGCCATACACGGACTGTAGTTTCCACAGAATCCATGAATCTTTTCACAATACTATGTATAATAAATGGTGAAAGACCTAAATTATGTTGCATTACTTTTCTTTGGTGGATCCTTCTTTTATACCCAGTCTTAATCCCCTTACCTGTTACCAATTCACCTGCTTAATTTGGAATGTGTCAAAATGGTGTAACTTAAGTATTCTATAAACGTTTTACTCTTAGTTTGTTACGCCTGTCCCAACTAATGTGTGTTAAAGGCATCAGATTTAAAATGTGTTTATATTTACAAAATCCAGTCAAGTTGATCAATCAAAACATTAAAACGAATTCTTGTGGTTTTTACATTAAATAACTAATCAGATTTTTGTTTTTACTGCATTTTACAAAATATTAATTTACATAACAATATTTTCTTGAAATGTTGAGCAAGTTCCAACAAATCTATAGTTTATATTATAGTTTACATTTTACTAATACTGAATAATCCAGTTGTGCTGTAGGGAAATAAAAGCATTCGTTTTGATTCATGCATAAACTGAATGACTTCCTGCCAACCTTTCCAATCCCTGTTTACAATACACATTATTTCAAATTCTGTCAAATGATCCACACTTTGATCTGTGATCTGGACAGTGTCTTTTGGAGTCATTGGAAATGTCTTTGAAGTTTATGACCGATTTATCTCATAGATAAGCCGGCTCTTTTTAAGCGATGTGAAACATGAGTGTGTCAGATACGACTAAAGCAACAGACAGGATGTTGGGGATGTCTTTTTCATGTAGAATTTGGGCATAACCATTTATTTTACTTTTTGTAAAATGGATTAAAATAAGCTTGTCTAAAACTGATGCATCAAGATTAAACCCAAAGGCATGTGTACCAAGCCAGAGCAACGAAAAAATTTCTTCGCAGATACTGTAGTCTCACTGGGCTAGACTTTCAAGATGAAAACCCAGAGGATCTGATGGG
Source organism: Trichomycterus rosablanca (assembly GCF_030014385.1). Classification (NCBI taxonomy): domain Eukaryota; kingdom Metazoa; phylum Chordata; class Actinopteri; order Siluriformes; family Trichomycteridae; genus Trichomycterus; species Trichomycterus rosablanca. The sequence goes on along the minus strand of NC_085999.1, from coordinate 31,306,501 downwards.
ACTTTTTGGGTGGGAACACAGACTTATCAGGAGTGCAACCAACCAATCAATGACTCCTGAATGCAAAGCTCAAAGTTACACCACCATTCTACATAGTACAGTTCTTAAAGAAATCAATACACTTTTTCACCAAAAATGTCCAGGATTCATTTTTGTAGTCTGCGTCTTTGTGTGTTTTTCCACTGATTTCACCTTTTTCTTTAGGTCCCGCCTTCTCATACTTCTCTTAAAAAAAGCCCAAGTGCAAATAAAAATTCTGAAGGTGCCTGTTCAGAATGCATGACCTGCAAAGCTGACACGTACCTGTCAGTGTCAAATAAAGGTGCCAGTTCAGCAAAACACAAAACTGCAGCTAAGAAAGAAAGAGTCTGTCAGGTAAATGAACTAGTTTGTGAGATCGGGTAAAACAGAAGATGCTGTTACTGCTGCAGAGGGAGTGTTTGCATTTCACACCACAAAGCATCACAAAAGCTACAGATCACAGTACTGCAGCACGTCTGTCTTATTAAAAAGTCTTTCCCGGATTCTGGAACATTCATTCATTCATTTTCTTAACCGCTTATCCAACTAGGGACATAGGAAGGGGGGGATTCTGGAGTCTATCCCAGCTTTTCAATGGGCGCAAGGCACACAGTAACACCCTGGACAGGATGCCAGTCCATCACAGGGCAGACACACATACACACACACACATACACACACACATACACACTCCCATTCACTTTAGGGCAATTCAGTGTCTCCAATTAACCTGACTGCTTGTTTTTGGAACTGTGGGAGGAAACCGGAGCTCCTGGAGGAAACCCACACAGACACAGGGAGAACATGCAAACTCCGCACAGAAAGGACCCGGACCGCCCCGCCTGGGGATCGAACCCAGGACCTTCTTGGCAGCATAAAGATTTCTAAATGTGTGTACTAAGATAGAGGTTATTGTCAAGGCTGTAATAGCGCCACATTCTGTCAAAATAGCTTTACTGATAAACTATTTTATTTGTTGTTATTTTTGTTTAGGGCTAAACACTGAATTTAAAATAATAAGATTATCTGACTATAAATACATTTGTTAGTTGTCTTGTTAAATGTAGCTTTATATTTATTAAAGTTTAATAACATAGTTGCATGGTTATTGATGTATTTGTCAAATATTTAAACCCCTACCCCATACACACTGCCATGCTGCCACCAATTACATGAAATAAATTTGCCAGTAATGCAAATAACACACTATGGATGGAAATGAGCTTTGCTAGCTTTACCAAAGGCTGGCCTGTATGGCAGACACACCAGGATTCTCTGGCATAAAATCTGCAGACGCATTTTTCCCGCTTTGTTGGACATTTATAATAGATCAAATTTTTACAGCTGATATTCTTACTACACCATAAATGTCATACAAATCTGTGCCTTCCACTCCCTCTGTCTTACTTTAGCAGTATCGTTCACGGTTCTCTCAGTGTGCAGACTGCATTATTCGCAGTGTCTGACTCTGACGGCAGTGGCTGTGTCTAAAATGCACAAAATTTTAAAAAAGGTTTCACGTTTCCCCTCAGCATCATTAGCATAATTTTAATATGCAGACTAGTTCTAGGATCTGCCAGGTTTTAGTTTTTTGGTTAAATTTAGAACTGAAGTGAAGAAAATAAATAAACACATAAAAATGGGGAGGAAATTCAATGCTGTAATGCATAAACATAAAATGGGGTAAAGTAAAGCAGTCGTGAGCTATTTATATTTATTTAGTTTCTATGCCATGTCATGCTCTTGCAGATCCTACTGGGACCATGTTAAAACAATCCAGATAAAAGCTGTTTCTCAGCATGGGAGCATGAATGGGCCTAAAGACACAAGTCAGTCTGAAAAATAAAATCAGGACAAATAGACCAGGGGGTAAAAAGACAGTCAGAGGTTTTTCTTCTCCTTGCCTCATCCTTCCAGCAACTTTCTCTGACATGGCTTATCTTGCTTTCAATCTGACCAAAGCCAGTAAGCCAGTAAGTTTGGTGACTGGTGACCCTGGCAGCAGCAACTCAGTAACTGTAAAGGCTGAATTTTGCTTGCTCTTCTTCTGCTTGTGCCTAGTTAAGACGGATTGTACGCCCTACTCTGAGCAATACAGACACGGATCTGTGCTGACCAGTTCATCTTGCTTGTGTAATCTCATCGCGAGTCTTCACAGTCTTTATAGCTGCACACAATGCTTAACAAACCCCAATTCTATATGGTAATACTTTACTACTAGATTTTTAGTAATATATAATGACACTGAAACTACTACTACTACTACCACTGTAGTCGATGACTAAAATAAATCCTATATTACATAAATCCTATTTAATTACAGATATAAAACTGATAAGTAAAATGGCAATGACCAGACGACAGTACAATGTCATTAACATAAACTGATGTCCATCATTGTCCTGAAAAGTCTGTTGTTGTTACCAGGGTAAACAAATCTGTACTACAGCATTAACATCAGATGATTGTAAAATGTTACCAGTCTAACTTATACCTACTACAAGATTTTTGACCTGATTTTCACTTGCCGACAGGTCTCGGATCGGCAAACCGGTGTTCGCTTGGGGTGCGAAACTCGGCTCTCAATCGCTATGTGTGAACTGTTTAACGATTCATTCCGAGCGGCTGGCCGATCACTCGCCGAGCGTTCGCAGACGAAAAATATATTGCATGCTAAATATCTGGACCAGTCGGCGACTTAAAATCTTGTAGTGTGAAAGGCGTTGCGAGCAGGTTGCGAGTGGCAGCGAGCACTATGTCGAACTACAGCCAATGACAGCACAAGATACGAGGTAAGGGGAAACCTGGGGAAGGAGTTGTAAAAATGTGGGACAGGGGCATAATATAGTTTCTATCAGAATACATCGGCACACACACAAGCTTTACAGTATTTTGTACCAACACTGCATTGCAAAAATATTTATTAACCACCAACTCACTACAGAACAGACAATCCCTGCTGGCCGCGTAGCCCAATCCATTCAGATTCATTTTTTTTCCTTACTTGCTTTTACACTGCACATCAGCGCACAAACAACTTTGATCGCTTGCTTCTTGTTGATGTGCATTTTTGGACATGGTATCATTAAACCCCTCGACACCAGACTCGCCTGCGATTCCTCCTGATGGTAGATCGTGTAGTGTGTGAACCCCATCACCTGTGTGGGTTTTCTTTGGAATTTCCGGTTTCCTCCCACAATCCAAAGACATGCAAGTGAGGTGAATAAGAGACACAAAATTGTCCATGACCGTGTTTGACATTAAAGTCTTGAACTGATGAATCTTGTGTAACCTGTAGTTACTTGTCCCGTCATGAATGTAACCAAAGTGGGTAAAACATGACATTAAAATCCTAATAAATAAATGTTTTGTAAAACAGTATAAAAAGAAAAATTTCTATTTAGTACATTTCTTGAATTTTTATGTAACTAACACAGTTAAAAAAAAAAAAAAAATTGCAATTGAAGAAACTTCATTGCATTTTGTAAACAGAAACATATTTAGAATTTGATGCCTCTGCAACACACACAAGTTTATGGAATATTCAAGTTACAGTGATATTTAGCACCAATCATTTTTCTTCAGAAATAATTGAGGGAGGAACCTAAAAAAAGGGAACAAGTGTTGGGTGTGGGGAGGGCACCAGGGTTAGCTTTTAACTTAGCATTTTTATTGACTCCGGGAAAACAAAATAAGAGAGTCTCACTAAGAGTGTGCACTCGGCAATAGCCATTCAGGCCTTTTGAGGCCCATTGTAGCACTTTGAAGGGCCTGAAAGGAAACCCCACTGGTGGAAATCCAGTGGAACATCTTCACAACAGAGCACAACTGTTCCCTTCTGCATGAATGGGAGGCAGATAAAAGACGAGATGGACTTCTAAAGTACAGCCAAAAACAAAGGCAACAAAAGTGCTGATCATGAGGGAATGACACGACTCACTGCAGCGGAGGGGCACGGAAAAAAGAGCCGCGAGACAATGGCACTCCCAGCCAAGTGACACGCTGAAGAATTGCAAAATCTACACGAGATATATCCCCCACATACCCCCCTCCTCTTGTTCTCTACAAAAAAACACAAGATGCTGTTGGACGTCTGTGGGCCCAGGCTGTCTCGTATGAAAAAAATTATAAATAAATAAAAAAATGAGTGTGAGACAGATGGAGGGAGAGACAGACGGACAAAAAAGAGAAGGCGACAGACTAACTGAAAGATCCAAATAAAAAGAATGGCAGCGAGAAGAAAATTTCAACGCGAGCGGGAGACGACAGGAAGAGGCTTGAAGAGGCTAAAAGAAAGCGGAAATGCGCTTCTGTCCTGACCGAAGCTGTAAAAGGTGGCAGCCGATCACTGCCAGAGGATCAATGCCATCTTCACACGGGATCAGTGCCACTCATCATCTATTTGTTCTGATAAACTGCTGACGTACCTCTTTGTGCAATGACACAATTAGCTTCTAAAGCCCAGAGAAACATTCTGCTACATCTTGAATCAGTTATTTAACAAACGGGTGACTTCCTTGGCTCAGACGTTATTCTCAAGTGCAAACATGGTTGTGCAGGACTAAACAGCTGATGTTTCACTCTCTGTTCACTAAAGTCAGACTGCAGGCTTCATTTACGGTTAAATCGCGCCACCTTGGAGAAGTCAAGTCGACCAGACTGGGTGAGAGGAATTAAAAAAAAAAAAAAGAGAGAGAGAGAGATTTGTTTGACATGTTTTTACACAACTCCCTAATCAGGGGTGTCAAACTCATTTTCACAGAGGGCCACATCTGCATTATGGTGGCCCTCAAAGGGCCGATTGTAACGTATCCTGCTGTGATTGCAGTCTGCCTTTTAAGTCTTGGACAATTTATTGTTTTTCTTGAAGGCTAAATTCTGTTTTTGGTGTCAAAATGTCAAATTTATTCTGTGTATTAATAATGTATATCTACATTCATATTGTACTCCTTTACCACAGACACGGCCTCATAACAGAAGAGACGTACCGGTTTTTCTTCTAGAAGCACAAACTTGTATTCACTTTCCCATCTTTCATTAAATTTCCTCCTTCTGCTTCAATTTTCTCTTCTTGTACACTTTGTGACATTTGTAAATATTTCTCAACATCATCTAGTGGCAGGATGTGATCACTTTGCAGGTCACAAAATCGGCATGCATTGTGGGAGATGCAGTTTATGTACGATTTTACAGTGTATTTTAAGACAATTGTTCTGCCCTCGCTAAGAGTTTTTCCCCCTTTCTCAGACAGAAAGATAGACAGACGATTCCCTCCAAAATACAGTTAGGTCAGTTTTATTTGCTTCCCAACTGTACACTGTGTGCATCAGAATGGAGTAAAACTACAAAATACAAACAATAAAAAAAAATAATACAGTACATGCACATTGCTGTAGTCAGGTGTTACATCTAGTACAATATGAGATTTAACCAAATGTTAAATAGCGCTAACGAGTTAGCATTGTGTGTAAAAATACTAATTGCTATAGTAATGGTGACAACTGTATTTAATTACGGAATTATGGTAAATTCGTAACTGAAACGCTGTAACATACTCGCGAAACATTTACAAACAACTGAGAATATAAATGTCTACTACTTATAGACAATGCTTCTGTATTGGATTGCAAGAGAATTCACTTCTATTTATTATTGTTTACGCTAATCACTTTACCCTGCATTCTTTTGCCGCTAAAACATAAAAGTGGCGTGGCTTCTTAGCAAAGGTCAAAGTTAAAATTTTTTTTTTTTTTATGCATTTTCTCCCCATTTTCCTCCCGATTTAGTGCACTAAATTTTTGTCTTCCGCTGCTACCAGAGATACCAGATTGCATCCGAGGAGAGCACGCCACTACCTCTTCCGACACGTGTACCCTCCTCTTCTCGCCCCTGCATTCTGCACAGGCGTCTCTTCTGCCGATCAGGGTCCTTACACAGCGTATGAAGGCCCACCTACACATAATCCGGCCCCCACCATGCAGATACGGTAGCCAATTAGTATCGGCTGTAGGCACTGCCAATTACGCTCGCTAGGTGGTGCCCAGCCGACCGGAGGCAACACCGAGTTTCGAACCGAGGAGTTCATAAACTCGGTGTTAGTGTGCAAGCAGAATATCCCGCTGCGCCACCTGGGCGCCCTAGCAAAGGTCAAAGTTAGTTGCCATGACTATGATGTCAACGGTTGCCGCTTAAAGGCGCACGTGTCCTATTAAATTATAAGTGCGTCTCTGTAACTACTCAAACCATCACAACAAACAAGCTCTTGCTTGAGTGTGACTCCCATTCTCGAGCCCCTACACCCACAAGAGTCATTTGCATGCCCCCGCACACATTCACACAGTGATATGCAAACAGACCGAGCTTCAGAGATTTTGATTTCCAGCCAATAAGATCTGCACGTTACATCTGATCCCAGAACAAACTGAAGAAAAAGTGCTAAAAAGAAATGACTTATTAACAAACCTTATTAACAAACAATTACAATGTTCATTTTCACCTCGATTCTGCGCTGCAATCAACAACACCATTGCAAATGATAATTATCATTTACATGCTTCTCCACACGCTAATTAAACTACGTAATTCCTCATTTACAGTGTATTACTGCAGAAACTCGGCGACAGCGACGCTGCAATTATATTATGTCAATCCAATTATCCTGCACTGATAATGTCAAGGTAATACATGCAGTCACAATTACAATCAGCCTGCAAAAACTAATTCCCTGATGATCTTTTACTACCGTTTCAGTGAATCTTCATCATAGTGAAACGTGCTACAGTGAGCATCATTACATCTATGAAATATAATGATGTACAGGTGTACAGTACAATAAAATTATTTAGCTTGTTTGGAAGCTGGGGTCAGAGCACAGGGTCAGCCATTGTACGGCAGCTCTGGAGCAAAGAGGGTTAAGGGCCTTCTTCAGAGGCCCAACAGTGGCTGCATGGCAGAGCTGGGATTCAAACTCTCGACCTTTCAGTTGATAGCCCAAAGCCCTACCCACTAGGCTACCACTGTCCCATGTTAAGTAAGAATAATTACATGAAAACAATAATGAGAAGTTTTTTGGAGGGGGGTGTTTACTTTTATGGTTAGCCGTTTAAGGTGAAACACTGGCTACAAGGCAGGAATACACCCTAGACAGGGTACTAATTCATTATAGGGATGCACTCCAGCTAGGGGCAATTTAACACTTCTGACTTCAGGACACAGGTTCATCTGAACATGTTTATTATAAAACAATCTAACAAATGAAATAAATCAAACTTTATGATTGGTACACTGATCAGCCATAACATTAAAACCACCTCCTTGTTTCTACACACATTGTCAATTTTATCGGCTTCAGTTACCATACAGAAGCACTTTGTAGTTCTACAATTACGGACTGTAGTCCATCTGTTTCTCAGCATACTTTGTTAGCCCCCTTTCATGCTGTTTTTCAATGGTCAGGACCCCCACAGGACCACCACAGAGTAGGTATTATTTGGGTGTTAGATCATTCTCAGCACTGCAGTGACACTGACATGGTGGTGGTGTGTTAGTGTGTGTTGTGCTGGTATGAGTGGATAAGACACAGCAGCACTGATGGAGTTTTTAATCACCTCACTGTCACTGCTGGACTGAGAATAGTCCACCAACCAAAAATACATCCAGCCAACAGTGCCCTGTGGGCAGCGTCCTGTGACCACTGATAAAGATCTAGAAGATGACCAACTCAAACAGCAGCAATAGATGAGCGATCATCTCTGACTTTAAATATAGAAACAAGGAGGTGGTTTTATTGTTATGGCTGATCAGTGCACATTTGTTGTTGTTCAAGTAAAAGCTTTATTTTGAGCATGTATGGCAAATATCACATAATGCTGTCATTACTACTGTCAAAATGCTTACTGTATAAAAAAGTGCTGGATGCCAGCCAATAAAAAGGAAATTCCATGGCCATGGTGTACTGTATTAATAGTGTGAATCCTAATACACTTAAAGTGTATAAAAAGAGAAGGAATGTGAAAAAGCAGTGTGAGACTATCTAAACTCGTGGCCTCCCGGGCTAGCGCACTAGGTGAAACGGGACGACAATGTGCCTGGAAGCCGTAAGTGGAGGTCATTTTTAACCCTCATTCTTCCCCTGTCACTTCAGCTGATTAATAGATCAGCGCTGTAATTGATTAGCGAGAAGTTGAGAATTAAACTCGAGTTCAGCGCCAATAACGGCCTTCTGACAATAGCGGCCGGCGTAAAATGTGAAATGATAGCCTGCAGCCAAATCGGCATTAAAGCCTAGCGTCTGGCTGAATGACGCTGGCCGTCCTCCGGAGCCGCACGCTTCTTTGGGTCCTTTTCTTTTGATAATGTTGTCAGTTAAACTGACAGGAACCATTATGGATGCGGCCTGTCAGCTCACCTTCATAAAACAAGCTGTAAAAAAGCAAATAACAGGCTTATACGGCTTCATTATCTGGCCTCTCCAAATCGCAGCAGAGGCGCCGGCCTTCTCGTTCTGTGTAGCGTAAATGTGTGTGTAGCCTTTCCATAGCCTGTGTTCAGGCCCTAACTGAGAGGAGGAACAGGGTGGAGAAAAAAAGAAAAGGGAGAGAGGTATAGAGAGAGAGAGAGAGAGAGAGAGAGGTCGGTTCCCTCACTAAACACTAATAAAGCGCTTCCTTTTCATCAGACGTGCCGCACAATATGAAGCGCCTCACCATGTCCACCGATCATTATTCCGCACATTATTAATTAGCCCATGTTGCCTTGTCTATAGTTACAAACCAATGGGATCAGGGGCTCCCAATGTTAGGATAAAACGTCCTCGCAGTGGGTCGCGAGAAAAGTGGAGGGAAAAAGAACAAGAGAAAAGAGAAAATATCAGACCCTTAATAAAAGAACTGCTGCAATGAAGTTATTTAAAAGTTACCACTGCAGAACGGCACAATGCGAGCGGAGGTCGGGACAGATGGAGACTTCATCTGGGAGAGGAAACCTTTTGCCACGGCACCTCGCCTGATGAGCCGAGCTTTTATTTATCTTATGCAAATAAATCCAGGCTTTAAACAAACCTGACAGTGGGGTTGCGAGGTGTCCAGCGCTAGGAGGCACCAAGCATTTTTTCCTGCTATTTTTCCAGCCTTTGGGAGGCTTTGTAGTGCCCAGCAGCGCACATCTGGGCAGGGTGTTGTGCTGTAAGGGGATGCTGAAATAGGAAGGTCTTCTTTGGTGTGTGGACTGCTTTTTGGTCGCCTTTAGCCGAGTGCTACTTTCTAAAAGGGTGTAGAAGTTTTCTTGTTTTTTATCTGTTGTCAAGTTTTTAAGCTTGCATCCCTGGTACATAAGCATTTACTTTATAGCCAAAAGTATGTAGACATCCCTCATAATACTCATTTTAGCCACAGCCATTGCTACCAGGTGTATAAAATCAATGTCATTTAAATAAATGATATGTTTCCAAAGCAAGATGAATAAAGACATGGGTTAACAGATTTGGTTTGACCTCACAAATGACTGAGTGACTTTTGAATGGATGGACACAAATCCTACAGACACACTCAAAATGTTGTTAAACGTCTTTCCAGAAGAGTGGTTGCTCTTATAGCTGCAATAGATGGATTTTTAATAATGCTAATGGTTTTGCCAATGGGCTGTCCAACAAAGTCATGTCAGGTGTCCCCATATTGGAAAAAAGCCAATTTTTGTGTGCAAAACCTCCTTTTTTATTAGGATGAAAGATGCAAATGAAGGAAAAAATACATTTGTTGGAAGGGCTTAATTCAGGACAGTGGATTTTCCCAATAACAAACATCCAGGACAATCATTTAGCAACCGGTCTGATTTGAGCTGGGCTGTTAGTGTTGGTTTAGCAGTGGTGGGTAGTGAGGGAGGGCCGGAGTAACTGCTGTTCAACCCCACAAAGGCAGGTCTATGGACGGCTCTATAGAGATTAGTGATTAAGAGGGCTGACTGATTAGCGTTTGTTTTAGACAGCAGCGCGAGATTGACGAGCCACCACTGGGAGCTTCACTACCCTCCAGTCAACAGCTTTCAAGTATACAAAGGAATGTATAGAACAGCCCTTATTTTTAAAATGTTGGCATGGCAGTTATATTCATTGTTCATTTTATTTAATTTTCATCCACCGCTTTATTCTTGTCGGGGTCGCGGCTGGTCCTGTTTCATCAGGAAACACTGGGCACAAGGCAAGAATACCCTGGGCAGGGAAACAATCCATAACAGGGCTTTGACTCCCTCTTAGACATAGCCAATCGTGCCAGTTGATAGTGGTGGTGGGCTAGCAAAATAGCCTTTAGTACATGTTGAACTGCTTGTGAACTGAAACTGGCTAAAGCAAAATGAGAAAAAAATATAAATGCTAAGTCCAGACTCTGACTCCTATACATATTTTTATACTCATCTATATTATAAAGTTGCACACTTTATGTTGATATCTTGATATCTAAAATCTCTGGTCAATGGACAATAAGCTTGTTGAACATCATGTTCCAAAACCAATAGCAATGATCTAGTCAATACCACTCCCCCATGTTGCATTCTGATTTATTCTGAAGGTGTTCGTTAGGTTTGAGATCAGTGTTCTGTGCAGGCCACTAGAGTTCCTTGATGGCAAACCTGTTAAACCGTGTTTTCTTTACACTGTTGCTACAAATTTGTTATTATAGGATTTTTTTTATATATAACTTTTGTCCATATATTGTATATCAGTGGTCCTCAACCAGTTGTACATGCAGATCTCGCTGAAGCAGACCCAGGTAAGGAAGTAAACATCAACTAAAATCAGAAAATACCAAAATGCCGCTCAGGTGGTGCGGCGGTAAAACATGCTAGCACACCAGAGCTGACATTTCGAACTGTCGGTTGGGCGGCTACATGAACAACGATTGACTGTTCTTCATACAGGGTGGCAGCCGGAGCCGGGACCTCATAACTGATACAATTACGACCTCTGCTGTCTGGTTGGTGGTGCCTGCACAGAGTCGAGGAATAATGCGTTGATAAGGGTGTGACTCTCCGTACACATAGCTGATTTGCATATGAACCCGCCTCGTGCAGGTGAAAAGATGCAGTAGGTTACTGCACATGTGTCAGTCTCGCTCTCCTCAATCAGGAGTGAAGATCAGCATAGGTAGAAAGAAAGAGTAATGCAATTGGAAAATTGAATACAACTAGATTGGGAGAAAAACTGGGAAAAAGCTTCATAATGGATCCATCGGATTTCCCATGAGCAAAGAGACAATAACTTTTGTCAAGAATAATATCATAACCTGTGTCAAGGGGGACCCAGGAATTTTTTTAAACATGGGAACTTAAGAGAAAACCGCCGCTGTATATGATGTGTGTTCTGTCAGTCACCACAACATGTAATATGTTCAATGCATAAACTGTGTCCAGTGATCAGATTCCGATCCAGCACTGACCCAGTATTAGGGCCAAAGCAAACACATAGAATCTGTGCATCCCTGCTGATGACCAGTAAGTAGATCTGGTCATTTACAGCATGATTAAAATATTACCCGTGGTTTAGGTTCTCTCATGCATAAGCATTTCCACTAGACCTGCAAACATAATGCATCCCAAGGGCACAGAGCCAGTCAATCACACGAGTCTAAGTGAAGCGTCTTTATGTAATATGTGAGGGATCACGCAGCACAAATGATATTTTATTTCAAAGATTTTTTTTACAATGTCGTACGTCTTAATCTACCGCCAGGTAATCTCAAAGCTTAAATGACCTTTATATAGCACTTTATTCCTGCCAGAGTGAGTGAGTGAGTGAGACACCCTGCAGAGGCACTCGTAGTGCTATAGAGCAGTCAGGGCCGCTGCACCTCCTCCAGCTTGGCCCAGATCCTTTAATTAATACTGGCTTAAGGCCGATTGCTCCTGACACTACGGGGAGTTTCCTGATGCCCATCCTACCCAGCCCCACAACACGGGCACCAAATCCACCTACCCCCTGCCCCCCAACCCATACACACCTTGTGAGAACAATAATTAAAAGCCAACCTTTTCCTGATTATACCAAGCTTTGGTCTCATTGGTGAAAGGAGAACACAGAGGACCAGCAATGATTCATGCACAGTGCAAAAGAGCTCTGTGGTCATTACGACAAGGAAATAAATGAAAAAGATCAAAAGAGATTTTTAAATTAAAATGTAAAAAGCTGAAATGAAAAAGAGAATCTTACATATTTTAATACTTTTTACTTTAACATACCTTGAGCTCATATAATACCTGACTTTTCCTCTAGCATTAACATTTATTTATTTTTATTTTATTGGGATTTTAACGTCATGTTTTATACACTTTGGTTACATTCATGACATGACAGGTAAGTTCAAGTTTAATGTCAAACACAGTCATGGACAATTTTGCATCTCCAGTGCACCTCACTTGCATGTCTTTGGACTGTGGGAGGAAACCGGAGCTCCTGGACAAAACTCACACAGACACAGAGAGAACATGAAAGGACCCGGACCACTCCACCTGGGAATCAAACTTAGAACCTTCTTGCTGTGAGGCGACAGCGCCACCCACCGAGCCCCCTTTGACATTAAAGAAGTGATCATCATTCAAGTGATGATCTGTCTGTCTGTCTGTCTGTCTGTCTGTCTGTCTGTCTGGATCTATCTATCTATCTATCTATCTATCTATCTATCTATCTATCTATCTGTCTGTCTGTCTATCTATCTATCTGTCTGTCTGTCTGTCTCTTTCTGTCTGTCTGTCTGTCTGTCTATCTATCTATCTGTCTGTCTGTCTCTATCTATCTATCTATCTATCTATCTATCTATCTATCTATCTATCTATCTATCTGTCTGTCTATCTGTCTGTCTCTCTCTGTGTATATACAGTGTATCACAAAAGTGAGTACACCCCTCACATTTCTGCAAATATTTTATTATATCTTTTCATGGGACAACACTATAGAAATAAAACTTGGATATAACTTAGAGTAGTCAGTGTACAGCTTGTATAGCAGTGTAGATTTACTGTCTTCTGAAAATAACTCAACACACAGCCATTAATGTCTAAATGGCTGGCAACATAAGTGAGTACACCCCACAGTGAACATGTCCAAATTGTGCCCAAATGTGTCGTTGTCCCTCCCTGGTGTCATGTGTCAAGGTCCCAGGTGTAAATGGGGAGCAGGGCTGTTAAATTTGGTGTTTTGGGTACAATTCTCTCATACTGGCCACTGGATATTCAACATGGCACCTCATGGCAAAGAACTCTCTGAGGATGTGAGAAATAGAATTGTTGCTCTCCACAAAGATGGCCTGGGCTATAAGAAACTGAGCTACAGCATGGTGGCCAAGGTCATACAGCGGTTTTCCAGGACAGGTTCCACTCGGAACAGGCTTCGCCAGGGTCGACCAAAGAAGTTGAGTCCACGTGTTCGGCGTCATATCCAGAGGTTGGCTTTAAAAAATAGACACATGAGTGCTGCCAGCATTGCTGCAGAGGTTGAAGACGTGGGAGGTCAGCCTGTCAGTGCTCAGACCATACGCCGCACACTGCATCAACTCGGTCTGCATGGTCGTCATCCCAGAAGGAAGCTGACGCACAAGAAAGCCAGCAAACAGTTTGCTGAAAACAAGCAGTCCAAGAACATGGATTACTGGAATGCCCTGTGGTCTGACGAGACCAAGATAAACTTGTTTGGCTCAGATGGTGTCCAGCATGTGTGGCGCCCTGGTGAGAAGTACCAAGACAACTGTATCTTGCCTACAGTCAAGCATGGTGGTGGTAGCATCATGGTCTTGGGCTGCATGAGTGTTGCTGGCACTGGGGAGCTGCAGTTCATTGAGGGAAACATGAATTCCAACATGTACTGTGACATTCTGAAACAGCATGATCCCCTCCCTTCGAAAACTGGGCCTCATGGCAGTTTTCCAACAGGATAACGACCCCAAACACAACCTCCAAGATGACAACTGCCTTGCTGAGGAAGCTGAAGGTAAAGGTGATGGACTAAACCCAATTGAGCACCTGTGGCGCATCCTCAAGTGGAAGGTGGAGGAGTTCAAGGTGTCTAACATCCACCAGCTCCGTGATGTCATCATGGAGGAGTGGAAGAGGATTCCAGTAGCAACCTGTGCAGCTCTGGTGAATTCCATGCCCAGGAGGGTTAAGGCAGTGCTGGATAATAATGGTGGTCACACAAAATATTGACACTTTGGGCACAATTTGGACATGTTCACTGTGGGGTGTACTCACTTATGTTGCCAGCCATTTAGACATTAATGGCTGTGTGTTGAGTTATTTTCAGAAGACAGTAAATCTACACTGCTATACAAGCTGTACACTGACTACTCTAAGTTATATCCAAGTTTTATTTCTATAGCGTTGTCCCATGAAAAGATATAATAAAATATTTGCAGAAATGTGAGGGGTGTACTCACTTTTGTGATACACTGTATCTATCTGTCTGTCTCTCAATCTATCTGTCTATCTATCTGTCTGTCTGTCTCTTTCTGTCTGTCTGTCTGTCGGTCTATCTATCTGTCTGTCTCTCTGTGTGTATCTATCTATCTGTCTGTCCGTCCGTCCGTCTGTCTATCTATTTATATGTCTGTCTGTCTATCTCTGCACTTGTAATTTAAAAATTATTTTGGAAGATGTGGGAATTTGTGTCCATTCAGTCCAAACATTCAGTCCAAATTTGTAAAATTAGGCACTGATGTCCAAACTGGCTTGCAACCAAAGTTTAAATTCATCCTAAAGGGGTTTAGTGGGGTTTTGGGCAGGGCTCTGTGCAGACCACTGGAGTTTCCCTACACTCAATCTGAAGAACTCAATTTGTGCACAGGGGCCCAGTCATGCCAAAAAATGCCCTCCCCTAACCAAATCTTCAAAGCTGGAAGCCAAATATTTAATTTACACAATAGATTCAATACACCTGTTAGTAATGTGAATTGGCTTAATCCCAAAACAGATACAAATATACTAAATAATACGTTAAATTAGCACACTAATTATGGTGTTCATTAAAAAACATAATGGTTTATTAGGGGATCAAAATTATTATTATCGGTGGCATCAGCAAAAGCACCCTTTATTTTTAAGCTTACTTCCAGCAGAACTACTTGAGTAATCGATTTTCTGTACACGACTAAGCCCCAGAGGTTAAGTGTTTTCTCTCAGGGCTAACAGATCGTGCTAACTAACATTTATCACCGGTGTATTTGACCCCGGGCAGTGTAGTGAGCTATGGAGAGGTGAGTACAGGATCAGGCACAGTGGCACAGGACGCACCACATGGCGTGAACACGTGTCAGACACCCAGTTTAACACAGTGTGCAGGCTAATCATTTCAACATACAGCAACTGTATTTAATAACATGAATTCATCCTAACATTACTGTACATGCACAAGTTAGTTCTAAAAGAGGACATCTGGTTTGAGATAAAACAGCTGGTTTGCTGGTGCAAGAGGCCTTCATTTAATTTACTGTTTATGAGGCAGTTCTTCCTGCTAGATATGAAAAAAATGAAATGATGTTGGCACAATTCTATTTTTTTAGGAATTCCTCAAAAGTAGATATGAGGAATTAAATACATTTAATTAAATAAATTAAAAAAAATTTATAAAAATGCTTAATAAATGTTTATGTAAATAAACAGTTTAATCAGTTACATACTTGTTTAAAATCAGAGAGCAGTGCTATGCAAACAGTTTTATTAGCATGTACCTATCAGGGTTTGTAAGAAAATACTGCAGACAGAGAATAAACAGAAAGGGAGAGAGGAGGTGGGAGAGCAGCTTGTTTGTTTGCCTCTGGCTAATTTATTTAGTAAATTGCCAGGTGGACGTAAATGGCACCGCTAACAACTATATAAGGCAAAATGCAAACTTCACAGCATCTGTAGAAATGGGCACACATCTGGCAGGTCTTAGTCAGAGCTTATCCTAAGGGGTGATTGAGAGAGAGAGCAAACAACATTTCATCCTTAGAAGAAAGCTTTGATTGTGTGGATATGGGTCTGGGAGTGGAGCGTGTAGTACTATTAATTACCATTTATTAATAATGCTGTATACCAAATTTGCAGAAGTACATGCATTTATTTTAAAAAAAAAACATTATTTTCTGTAAAAGTGTATTACCATATTATGGTTACTAGGGCTGGGTATCGCCACTAATTTCCTGGATCGATTCGATTCCGATTCACAAGGTCCCGATTCGATTCGATCTTCGATCTTCGATTTTCGATTCAATTTCGATTCAACACATTTAGGCATATTTGAGTTACATTAACAGGTTTTGTTTAAATATGTAAAGATGTTCAGAGAACGAATGTGATAATTGTACAAAGAACATTTATTATTAAAAATATTTGTGTATTTTGTTTACATAAATAATTAATCCAAAACAGAAAACAGTAACATTCAACAGCCAGGTGTATGTTTACATTACATTTACAATGTTGTAGCATGTCAGACAAATGAAATAATAATAAAAAATGAATGTTACTGTTTTCTTTCATTTGTCTGACATGCTACAACATTGTAAATGTAATGTAAACATACACCTGGCTGTTGTACAGCTTATGCCAAGTTTACACTACACGACACTCTGATTAACACGTGGTCACTGTAATGTTCACACTACACGACTGATCGGCGATGGGGAGTTTTACACTACACCATCCATCACCAGGGGGAATCACAGGCTAGCTTCTCTGGTCTCCAAAACTACGTTTTGTCACGAAAACACACGTGAGAAGTGATGAAAGGTTTAATGATACCACGTCCAAACATGCACATCAACAAGTAGCGAGCAATCAAAGTTTGTGCGCTGATGAAATAAATGAATCTGAGTGGATTTGGCAACACGAGCAGCATGGATCGTTCTGTAGTGAGTTGGAGGTTAATAAATATTTTGTTTTGTAGAGAACGATCTCGCGTGTGCTGATGTATTCTGATAGAAACTATATTGCGCTCCACCACCTGTTTCCAACCTCTCCCCTGTGTTTCCCCTCGCTGTTTCTCACATTGATTGAGAGCCGAGTTTTGATCGCAGAGCGAACACCGAGTTCCTCCCGAATCCAGAGCCGAGCGAAAATCAGTGCAAAAAGTTGTGTAGTGGTCATAACTTGAGCTTCTGCCATGCTAAACTGATGTGCAGGTCAGATCTCGTTGCATGAAAAAACAGTGGCTGGTCACGCGAAATTAAAGTGGGTAACAATAGTAATAGATTTCCGTGTGCACCGTAAAAAGGGGCGTATTTAAAAAATCGATCTCGCATTTATATGAATCGATATCGGATCGTTCAAATAAAGATCGATTAAAATCGAAAAATCTATTTTATAAACCCACCCCTAATGGTTACCATGTTATGGTTCACCACATTTTTCCAGTAACAAAAAATTGGTATCTTGACAACACCACTGTACAATATGTCACCAGGAACTATGTAGCAAAGTAAAATATAAAAGCCTCAGAGCTAAATGTAGTGGATTTTTAAGTAGGGGTGAAATTTGCAAGGTTTAAAAGTGGAGGAACTGGGTGGGAGCAATGGAGAGGGGCAGGTGCCACCCAGCATCGCCCTTCCTTCCCCATTCCAGCCCCGCATCACATCCATCATGTCCTGTTCTAAAAACATGGAAAATCCACCCCAATAACATAATCACGGCAATATGAAAGGTACAACAAGTACAACACAAAACCAATGAATCCATTATATCCAATCCCATCAAGCATTATAGAATAAGACTCTATATTTATCTTTTGTACTTTTCCAAATATATTTTTAAATAAAAAGATGAGTTGAATTAAAATCTATTTTTATTTTAGCCATTTTTACAAAGCACATTGATGATGCTATTACAGATCTGCACTTCAGTCCATAGGCATCAAATTGTCATGTACAGCAGTGGTCCCCAACCACCGGGGCTGCAGACCGGTACTGGTCCGTGGGTCAATTATTACCGGGCCACGTAGAAAGAATAAGTAATTAGAGATCGCTACAAGAGCAATTCAATTTTCTATACTCTTCGGGTGTTATTGTCCCCAATCACCACTAGGTGGGAGCAGCTTCTCGTTGCAGTGAAAAAAGCTCAGGATTCACACTGATTTTCCATTCTATAGATATTCTACAGTATTTTAAATTACCCTGTCTCCGCCAGTCTGTGAAATTATATCCTTTATGAAACCGGTCCTTGCACACAAAGATCATAAGGTGGTGATACTATATACTACATCATTATTAGGACGGCACGGTGGATCGGTGGGTAGCACTGTTGCCTCACAGCAAGAAGGTCCTGGGTTCCAAAGGCATGCAAGTGAGGTCAATTGGAGATATTAAATTGTCCATGACTGTTTGAAATTAAGACCTGAAGTGATAAATCTTGTGTAACTAGTAATTACCTGTCCTGTCATGAATGTAACCATAGTGTGTAAAACTTGATGTTAAAATACTAATAAATAAACACTACTTTAGTATACACTAATGACCCAAAACACAAAACAGGTCCCAAAATGGGCATGGTAATGGCTATTGCTTAACAGTAGCATGTGACCATCAGGGATATATTAACTGTTAGGCTATTGGTCACTGAAGGTGAAGAAACCAGATCAGATTGTAGCAGTGCGTTCGAGACAGATCACATGACTAGTTGTTCTTAAAGCCAATTAAACAGTTAGTTCTAAATATTATTGTACCATTTATATTAGTGATCTAATTGCAAGTATGGGTCATTTGGGCTTGCTGCACTTCAAAGCATAATGTCAGAAGGTCTGTTCACAGCCCAGCGGAAGTCATTACTCTATGTCCAGTATGATAATGCAGAAACTTTCCTGTACTGATAACACACTGGTATGCAATTGATGGAAACTTTTTTTGGTAGTGCCCAGGTCAGACAGGATAGAAAAGGTCTGGCATAGCTAAAACAACTTTCCAACGCAGGACACACGCCTGACATCAAATGATAACTCTTATCTGTCCACTCATTATTGAGTTTTCAACTATTTTCCACTAATAGCGCTATAATCATGCTCCGAATCACAATTCTGCAATCATGGGAGGGGATTGGTCAGTGGCACGAGCAAGATCTCAGCACTAATGAAGACAGTCTGCTGCTTCTTAGGCAGGGTTAAATGAGGAGCTGAGAAATGGTTTCAATTTAGACTTGTAAGTGTTCAGGCTCTCCAAATCCCAGGCTTCAAGGCTTCCTTCCGCGGATCAGGAGGAATGCAGTGTCTGGCTTTATGCGCTGCTGTAAGACTACAAAAAAGACAAGAAAAAAGAGGGGTGGAAGGGTTTTTACCTGAGTCTGGCCCCTAATTCCCCTGATCAAAACGAGGTACAAGAGCCTTGAGATCAAAAGAAAAAGCTTCTGAAATGACATCATGAAATCAGAGGTGAAATATTACAACACATATAGTGGAATGTAAAGGTTTGCATCCCCAATAGCTGTGACATTAAAAAGGAATATGTGTATCTATTCTGTATAATAATACTCAACACTCAAAGAAAACAGTATTGTGCAGAATTAATAAATGACAAAACGAGATGTCCAATTAATGAGTAATACTTATAGATAAGGCCCTACCTAATTCACAGCCATAAAAAACGTGTCACAAAATAAGCCATTTACCGTGTAATATGCAATTTGCTGTGAAATTCAAAATTTAAAGTTCGTGTTTAGAAACGAAACATCAAAAAGATGTTGAAGTGTAAAGCAGCTAAAAACACGACTCGGGTAACTACGTTCGGAAAACTACCAACCAATACTGTGTACACGGGGCTTGTCAAAACACGGATGAGAATTTTTGTATTTGAGACGCACTGTCACTGAATGTTCTAGGTTTACATTCAACTATTAAGGTAGTTGTGCTGTGTATTGTAGCTTCCATTTATTATATTATTTAATTCATAAGTGTTATGTAATCACTGCCTTTTCTTTAAAAATCGAAACTGGCAGTCTTGACCATGCGAAAGCATTTATTTATCATATATACATATACTTGTGTACAGTACAATGAAATTCTTTTTCTGCATATCCAAGCTTGTTTGGAAGCTGGGGTAAGAGCGCAGTGTCAGGCATTGTACGATTAAGGGTACAGCGTTAAAAGCCTTGCTCAAGAGCACAACAGTGTCTGTATAACAGAGCCTGGATTTCCTCCGATTGACAGCCCAAAGCTCTACCCACTAGGCTGCCACTGTCCCTGGCTACCACTGTTCTATGGTAAAATTGAACCTTGTTGATGATTGGACTTGGAAGCACACTTCCAATTCAACCAAAGCTTGGTCCTGGAATATCCTGGAGCAGACTTCACTGTCTCCAGATTTAAATCCCATAGCAGCACAAAAGCCTTCAAACCTCAGTGAGCTGGAAGTTACTGCATAGGAAGAACGGGCCAAGATTCCACAACAGAGGTGTCAGAAGCTTGTTAGCACTTACTGAAATCACTTATTAGAGATTATCAAGGCACAACAAGGTTCCATTAAGTCTTAAAGCAGGAGGCTGAATAATAGTGCCCATGTAAAACAAGTAAAAACTTAATTTACTAAATGAATTGTGGTTTTCCAAAAAAAAAAAAAAAAAAAAAAAAACAACAACAACAATTTCCTTCAATTTAGAATTACAATTAATTGTTTTATTCCAAAGAAAACCAAAGTCATTGTTTCCAATGAAAGAGCAAACCAAAAGTCAAGCTCAGCACTGGCCGAATCATGCACGTAGTGGTTAAACCTGGAACAAGAAGTCGCTTTCTCAACTATAGCTGTATCCTGTATTTTCCAATTATCACCTTTTAAATGCCAGCTGGGTGCATTCCAAACCATCAGGGGGCAATTCCATTTGCACTGCTCTGAGACAAAGTCATGCTCAAGTACTTTCATGGTAAAGTTCATTACAAGCCAAGCGACCCCATCATTACATTCATTATACAGGAAAACAGGTCAGCTCATTTTTAATCTCAGGTCTGACTTATCAGTCCAGTCGGGTGCAATCATTCAACCAATCAGGCTTTAATTTAAAAATGAGACATAACTCAAAGGAAAACTGGATATTTGGTTTGTTGATATGAATGCTGTAGAGGTACACTGGATAAAAGGGTGCATTTGAGAAATATACTGGAATTATGGGTATATTTAAGTGCCACAGCAAGAACCTGAAACATTAAGTGCACAATACAACTACTATCCAACTATCGCAATATTGTAGTATTATTGTATTGCTAAGGACTCGAATCAATAATGCTCTGATATCTTGAGTCCATTTATCATATTGTTCATATTATGTTCAATCAAAATACCACAGCAGTGTTTCTTTGTCTGGTTTTTATTTATTTATTTTATTTTCTATTTTTTTTTAAGAGCAACGTTCTGCTAAGGCTCCATTTGTTGTACTGACTTTGAAAATTAAGCTCAGGCAACCCAGGATCTTTTTCTCTGGTTTGTCCGCTATCTAGAGAGACTGAGCGTTTGATTCTTCTTTCCTCCCATGCTGCCTCTGTACTGCATATAGAAGCATTTAACTGTGAATTCATTTCCATGTTTAGAAAAGCCCTGCTGCGTTGCGATTCAGCTTCTGCATAATAATAAAAAAAATAATCGGCAATTCTACATACGGTCTGATTGGCCTTGTAGGTATTTGTACAGCGATGTGGCTGTGGCAGGGTGTGGACTTCCAAATAAGAAAAAAAGAGATAATAGTAGAGTATGGCACAAAGAAAAGAAGACTATGTAGACACAAAAATGGCATCATGAAAATTCAAGGGTAAAAATAAGGCAAGTCAAACATAAAGCAATGAAACACAGTGTTTAAAACTGATAACAATAGCCATAATGGCAACCCGTTCCTCAGAGGAGTGAATATCTAAATAATGAGACTGTTGTATAAATGAAAATGGTGGGGGGATTGGTGAAAAGCGAATTACAAAGCGCTGCTTCCTGATCTTGTGTGCAAGTGTGTGTGTTTAGTGAGGGGTGTTGAAGCCAGAGAAGACCAAGGGCCTCAGGGACATGCACCTACTGCCACACCAGCAGCCTCTTAATGTGCTGTGTCTAATGCGCCTATTTAGGGTTTGATGTGCAAGAGTGCAAAGACAGTTTTTTTTAAGGAGGGGGGGGGGGGGGGGGTGTTTGAAGAGCAGAGCGTGGCTATCACCTATCTCAACAGCTGGGGACCCAATGGGTAAACAAAAGCCGGCAGGAAGTAGCGCATGGCTGCGGCTGGGCCTAAAGGGTATGGTAATGCTTGTGTCTGTGGACAGCCAACTACAGCTTGACTGTTAGGTCTTAGGGTCTGATTATGTGCTTAAAATTTTATGCGCTTTGACTTTGGAAGATTGTCGGTTCAAATCCAGGCTCTGCTATGCAGAAACTGTTGGGCCCTTAAGCAAGGCCCTTAACCCTTTCTGTTCCAGGGGTTGCCACACAATGGCTGACCTTGCGCTCTGGGATATGCTTCCAAACAAGCTGGGGGCAGTTGTAGCCTAGCAGGTAAGGTGCTGGACTAGTAATCAAAAGGTCGCTGGTTCAATTGTTGGGCCCTTGAGCAAGGCCCTTAACCCTCAATTGCTTAAGCACTATACTGTCACAGTACTGTAAGTCGCTTTGGATAAAAGCGTCTGCTAAATGCCAAAAATGTAAATTGTTTCAGTTTTGTCTTGTTATCTTGAGATTAACTTAGCCATATGGAATGTTATCTGTTTCGGTCTTCTATTAATCATGACCATTTAATGCTTGGTGGTATGGGTCTTGGTTTTATGTTGGCATTAGGGCTGCTACTAACGACAATTTTTTTATTGATTAATCTATAGACTATTTTATCGATTAGTCGACTAATCTAAACAATTAATTTTCCTCCAAAAAGTTCAATTCAGCATCTCATTTACACTTCTTTTATTTTAACAACAAACCGTACAGCATAATAATATGGCACTAAACTAAATGTTAATGTCTATATTATCAAATTCTCAAGTGCTCCATATAAGTGCAACACGTGTTTATGGCAAAAAACTTAAATAAACTTATAGCAGAAATAAAATTGTTAGAGGTGGGCACGTCTCATTAAGTCCAACGTACAGTAAAGACAGAATGAGCCCAGATTCTAACCCACACGACTCAAAACAAAGTGGTAAGTGTTTCACATGAGAAGCTTTTTGCACTTTAAGCTCCATGGCAAAGTGCGCGGCGGTCCAACTGAACTTGATAAGAAATACGGTAAGAAGGTATTAAGAAGCTTAATGAAACAATATAGAAGTCAAAGTTTCGCCGCATCTCATGCGCCCTAACTGAACTCGCTAAGGAATACGGTATTCTAGGATCTCCGCGATTAAGAAGCTTAATGAAACAATATAGACGTGCAACATTGCGCTAGTGCTGCTGTGGTACCATCAAAGCTTTGCACAGTGTAAAAACCACCTTTTTGTTTTGTGCCAGTTGTTAGTATTTCCAAACATAGTTTATATTTATAAACATAGGTTTAAAAACGATGGCATAGACTGGTATTGTCTTGATTACATCACTGCTGTAGTTTAGTAATAAGGTCAGAACTGCATGCAGCATTACCCAATTAAAAGGAAGAAAAGGACAAAAATAGGCAGCAAATATTAAAACCAAATGAGCCAGGGGCTTCTAAAAATAAATAAAAAAGAATGGTGGGCCAGTGAGACAACGATGGAGCCAAGGGGATGTTCTAAACCTATGGAGAAAAATCTTAAAACATTCAGAATTCAGAAGACCAGACCCCGATGATTTTAAAGCTTCGTTTTATATTCCCTGACCAGTAGCCTTTATTTGCAACCTTATGATGATCCATCATCAACTGAACCAATAAAAGTTGGTGTCAATTGGACAAACTGAGGTTTGAGCTTGCGTAGCAGAATAAAAGAGAATGGCCCTCAAAAGATCGGGCCTATTTTGGTCCCGTTCCTGGGCTCTCACTTTCAAATGACCTAGCTTCTGACTAAATCAACTTCATAATTGCAGCCCTTTGTGCTGCCCGCATTTAAATTCTTATGCAGGACTGTGATAAAATAAGCTCTTCCAAAAGCTGTCTGACTGACTTTATTGAAAGGTTAAACCTTTTAGAGGCCAATTTTAGCAAAACGAACTATTCTTTTCCATCTTTTTTTAACAGCGCAGGTACGGAAAACAGCCTCCGGCAATTTTATACAGCGAGTTCCTCTGAATCAGCAGTACTCCAGAAAATAGAAGATGGAAATTCCAATCTTCAGTTCAATTGCAATGGAGAGACAAAATCATTTTCACCACACAAATATTGCTTCTATCAAAAAAGCAAAACATAAATATACATTAATATGCAATGAAGAGCCTTATTGAGCAGCTGATTCTGGGACTAATTCTGATTAAAGAAAGAGAAAACAAGGCATTCAAATAGTCAGAGAAAAGGTCATATCAGCTCAGTTCTTTGTTAGCACATCAGTTAACAGCTGATAATTAGTTTACACGTAAACTGTTTGAATAAGCTGTTTGATCTAAACACGCTTTTCCCAACTGAATATTTACATATGCATTCATTAAACATGGTGCAAATGACTTAGAAAGCAAAAAAGCCTTTGCTAGGCCTTAATTATCCAGTGTTCAGTAAATATATTGCACATATGACAAACTATATGAACTATATGATATGGCAAACTAACAACCCGCTCTATCCGACACGTGTATGGCCGCTGACGGCTTCCTTTACACCAATCAATACCAGATTTAAAAATCTAAACTTGCAAAGGTTTGGGCTTGTCAGTCAAATTCTATATTTTTCCCCTTTTTGTGGACACCTGTTCATATTAAAAAACTAAAATTATATTTAAAAACAGCCACTCATCTGAGGACCCTCTGACAAGAAGCTACCGATCACTTTTTTACCACCAGCAGAGAATTTTACAGAGAACCTAATAGGGAGGAACACACTATGCCCTCTGTTTTCATATACCCCGCATGTAGGTGCCACTACAAGGCGGTAGGAATTGCCACTGCATTAAGGTGATGACTCGTTTGTGCAATATCAGAAAGTTGCATTCTTTTTTGCAGAAAACTGGACTACTTACATTATGTAAAGTTTTGGCATTTAACAGCCTCTTTTGTTATTACAAAACAAGTAACGGTACAGTAAATTTGAACTTAATTTTATTTTTAGCCACCACTTTGTCCTGGTCAGGGAGGCACTGGCTGAACTATCTTGATGGATTGGTGCCCTGTCCAGGGTATTCCTGCCTTTCGCCCAGTGTTTTCAAGTTGAACCAGATCCACCATGACCAGGATACAGTTCGTAATGAAAATGAAACGAGGAAGAGAAAAAAAGAAAAAAAAAAAATATATATATACTATATACTGTATATATGTATGATAAACATTATGGTTTTCTCATTTTTGCAGGTGCTTCCAGTATTAATTCAAATGTAACAATGACCTGTAGGTCATCTTCCACTATCAGCCACACAACCTGTCAGAACACCCTGTGCCCCAATAGTCATGCAAAGCTGCATCAAAACATGATTCAGTTTACGGTGTGGATTTTTTGTATACTGCCATACCGTAACATAGTTCATTTTAAAACTTTTCATATTCTGTGTACTTATGACAGTAGAATAAGCCACAGACATATAAAATTCCCAGTCATACAAAAAAATAAATAAATAAATAAATAAAATAAACGTGATATACCATGAAACCGTCAGAATACCGTGATACAAATTTTTGGTCATACCATCAGCCCTATAAAAACAGTAAAGCTTAGAAAAGACATGCAAATTGTCTTAAGAGCAGTACAGAAGCCATCAGCATTTTTACTGCACTAAACTGAATTAAAACACTCCATGCCAGACACTTCAGGTAGAAAAGAGCCTCCTTGATGCAATTTTCAAGTATCAATTTGTGTGGAAATGGGAGATGGTAAAATTCTGCTCAATGGATTTGTATCCCTTTTTATGAGAAGAACTATAGGAGACGGTGAAATTTGGGCGAATGGATTCTCATTACCTGAATGAAATACCTATCGTTATGTCTAGCCTAAATGTTTGTATTTCAACTTGAATGACATTATGGACATTGTGGATTTCATAGTGGCTGATTACTAGGAAATTAAAATGAGGTTTTTGACCTGCTCTAAAAGAAAAAGGAAATAAAGAAGCATTGTGCTAACACGGTGTTTCTATTTGTGAAAGTACAACAGCAGTTACAAAAGCTTCATTGGGGATTTAGCAGAATTACAATTACACCACTTATTTACTGGAGCCGTCACTGCTCCAGTAGAAGCTGGCAGCCCAACCATGCAGAAGCTTCACTAGATTCCATTAATCAGTGGCAAGTGAAATCAGATGTAAGTCATGTCTGATTTGTTAACTGATTTAGTACCTGTTTTAAAACAAAAAGTTAAAATTTTTTTAATTATGGTAACATTGAAAAACTGCACCTCATAAAATATCATAAACAAATTGAATTAGTGGATACTCCAAACTAAATAAAAAAATGCTAAAGGCTTGTCACAATTATTACATAACTAACTGTATGATTGCAAATATTTAAGCTCTTGATTATTTTAAATGACTGCTACTGATTCAGATTCAAGCAGGTAGTGTGGGTGGCACACAGCACCAGGGTCCTGTGGATCCTTGCTGTCTGGGTTTCCTTGAGGTGCTCTGGAATGTCTGTATTTGTCATATACACGGATCAGCCATAACATTAAAAGCACCTCATTGTTTGTACACTCAATGTCCATTTTATCAGCTCCATTTACCATATAGAAGCACTTTGTAGTTCTACAATTATTGACTGTAGTCCATCTGTTTCTCTACATACCTTTTTAGCCTGCTTTCACCCTGTTCCTCAATGGTCATGATATTATTTAGGTGGTGGATCATTCTCAGCACTGCAGTGACACTGACATGGTGGTGGTGTGTTAGTGTGTGTTGTGCTGGTATGAGTGGATCAGACACAGCAGCGCTGCTGGAGTTTTAAAATACTGTGTCCACTCACTGTCCACTCTATTAGACACTCCTACCTAGTTGGTCCTTCATCAGTGGTCATAGGACGCTGCCCACAGGGTGCTGTTGGCTGGATATTTTTGATTGGTGGACTATTCTCAGTCCAGCAGTAACAGTGAGGTATTTAAAAACTCCATCAGCGCTGCTGTGTCTTATCCACTCATACCAGCACAACACACACTAACACAACATCACCATGTCAGAGTACTGAGAATGATCCACCACCCAAATAATACCTGCTCTGTAGAGGTCCTGGGAGAGTCCTGACCATTGAAGAACAGCATGAAAGAAGGCTAACAAAGCATGCAGAGAAACAGATGGACTACGGTCAGTAATTGTAGAACTATAAAGTGCTTCTATATAGTAAGTGAAGCTGATAAAATGGACAGTGAGTGTAGAAACAGGGAGGTGGTTTTAATGTTATGGTTGATCAGTGTTTATATTCACATGTACAGTACATTGAAATTATTTTTCTGCATATCCTAGCTTGTTTGGAAGCTGGGGTCAAGGGCCTTTCTCAAAGGCCCAACAACGGTTGGCTAGCAGACCCGGGAATCTTCCAACTGACAGCCCAGAATTCCATCGACTGAGCTACTAATGTCCCAAAAACATGCAAATTGACTGGTTGATGTAAAGCATGCCTGTTAGTGAGTGAGTAAGCTAATGTACCTGAAGGAAATGTAATTACATCTGAATGCAAGAGTAATCAGAGATTAAGTGGAACTGAAGAAAAAAGTCGAGCTTTGAGTAGAGTCCTGCCCCTAACCGTATCTGATGAGTAAGGCCATCCACCCCCACATTTACAGCTAACGTGCACTTTTCCTGTAAATAAGTGACGTGTCCTTAATGGTGCCCAGACCCCGCCATGGGAAAAAAAGTTTCCAGCCTCATCAGTCCTTCCTCGTAACAAAAGCACCGCATTTCATTGCACCTCTGCAAACAAAAGAGTTTGGCTCTGTCTTAATATGGAAATAAATTGAGGAGAATAGTAGCCTCGGGGACGCTCACCTCACAAGTGACCCCTAAACCTAGAGTAAACCTTCCGGCGTAAAAACCATGATAAGCTTCTTCTTTTCACTCTGGAGTAGCGCAGACAGCTTTTGACAGCTGATCTCGGTTTGGAGGGGAAAAGTAGATGTCATAAAGCAGGAGCTTAGAAACAGGATGAGCACTCGAGCCAAAGCTATAAAATGCTCACCGGGAACTTGAAAGCCACGCAAGCAAAGTCAAGCGCTGCCATCTGGAAACAATAAACAAACAAAAACAAACCAAACAAACATTATATTGGAGAGTGTGGGGGGATTGGTTAAAACCTACAACCCCAAGTGTAACCAACTGGTGTGCTGGCTAACATGGATGGACATGATTTATGAGCGTGCATATATGTGAGTGTGTGTGTGTGTGGCGGGACCACAGCCTGGTTCTAATAAGCTGCAGCACTAGTTAGTGATGTGACCAGGAGCACATCACACACCCCATTAATGGGACAAAGCAAACAGGCCTGCTCGCCTACTTAGCTTCAACCTCAAACAGCTGCACCCGGTCACCGCACATGTACAAACACACACTTGTCGATAGGGAACCCGCATGGGGCAGGGACATCAGCAGCGGCCATTCTGAATTCTGAGGACATCCGAGCGGGACATAGAAAGAGGCGGAGAGTACAGAGGATCTTGTAGGTGTGGAGGGGTATTAATATACACGCTATTTAGTTTAATTCTTAATACTGAGAAAATAAATGGTACACTCAATAAATACGGATGCACTAGAGCCGAAATATTTGGACCACCGACCAAAAATGTGCATATCAATCCTTTTTTTTAACAGTTGTCCACAATACGATCAGAATTATATTACATTTTGGGTTGATGGTAGTTACTCATAGTTGATGCGTTGAATACAGCAGATATGATCAGATATAAAGACTGAAAGACTTAATAAGTCCCAGATTGTTATAGTGGGTAGCACTGTCTCCTTACAGCAAGAAGGTCCTGGGTTCAATTCCCTGGTGAAGCAGTGTCTGCGTGGGTTTCCTCTGAGTGCTCCGGTTTCCTCCCACTGTCCAAAAACATGCAGTCAGATTAACTGTAGATACTAATGTCTCCCTAAGTGTGTATGCCCTGTGATGGACTGGCAACCTGTCTGGAGTGTTTACTGCCTATCGCCCGTGAATAGTACCCACCGCGTCCCTAAATAGGATAAAGTGGTGGTAAAACAGACAGTGAATGAATTAATTGTTACAGCCATCGACTGGGTTAAAACGCTTCCAAAACAGCAAGGATTGAACACAGGCAGTTCTGGTAAGTACCCACAGACAGTGGTCCGTAGAGGGTCAAGTGACCAGACAAAGCAACCAAGACTCACAAGGCTATGCATTCTCTCCCGATTTAGCGTAGTCAATCTGTCTTCCGACACGTGCGCAGTCCTAGCAGACCCCTTCTTTTCACCCATGCATTCTGCACAGGTTCCTAATCAGGTCTGCTAATCAGGGCCCTTGCACAGCGCTTGAAGACTCCACCAACATAGTCCGGTCATCCTGCCCCCAGCAGACACGGTGGCCAATTCATGTCTGCTGCAGGCACAGCCAATAATGCCTGCTAGATGGCACCCAGCCGACCGGTGGCAACGCCGAGTTTCAAACTGAGGAGTTCAGAATCTCGGCGCTGGTAAGCTAGTCGAATATCCCGTTGCGCCACCTGGGTGCACACAGATTATTTTAATACTGCTTACATACACAGTGTATCGAACTTCTTAGTTAGGTGGAACATATAATGCTCCTAAATTTAAATCTCCATGATGTCACAATTTTGCACTGCTATGCATCATGTTGCAATGTCATGTTTTAATACTATTAAAAAGTCACAACAAGTAGCTAAAAGCAATTATCCTCTATGAGCACTGATGGATAGGTTATAAAGCTGTTATAGATGTGACACAAACTGATAACCTGACACCACAACCTCACACGTGTTTGTTTAGTCATTGAAATTTATCAGTTGTATTTATTTGTAATATAACAATACTATAATTAATATATTGAAGTTTTTTTTAACCGACTAATCATTAATTGCTAAACTGCAAAAATTCCACACCCATGACAGGCCTACCAACAGTAAACAAGATTGACCACTAGCATACAGTGACTAAGTCAGCTAATGCTAATATCAATATGAGTTAATGTGGGGCAAGATCATCATTTGCAAAGTTAATTATCAAACTTCTGAAGTTTCAAACTTACAGCACATTAAATCACATCTAAAACAGAGTAAATGCATGACAGTATGAGATCTAATAAACTACTTACAGTTACAATGCTAACTCACTGACACATTCTGTTCCACTAGTCTTGTTTTTGCTAAGTAGGCTAAAAAGCTAAATTTGACCTGGTGATTGCTACATAGAATGGTTTGATAAATCGAATGCAATCAAATGCATATTTTATTAAAAACCTCACATAAATTAAACAGTAAAACCTGATTAAATTGAGCTTGAGCTTCAGGTTCATCCAACATTAAAGTGAAAAGCCTTACAACAGTATGAACCTTTCAAAGCATTTATAGAGTCTACATTCAGCCTTTATGAGATCCAAAACACTCCAGAACACCAGTGTGTGTTATGTGCCTGGTTGTAAACGTCCAATATTGTCAATAACCAAGCCAAATACAGACAGATGTAGTAAGAGTAACTTGTGATGGAGAGCTCCACCTATTGTGCATGGTTCTGAGCAGTACCCCCTCACCACCCCTCCCGAACTAAAACGCTCATTTCCAAAGCTAATGAGGACCGGTAAAAATCCACACAGGGATATCAGTGAGTGGGACCAAACCTCAGGGCTCCACACTCTCCATTTACATGTGCAGCACCATGGGAAATCTGCTTCCACTATTATTACTCCTCTTATTGCATCTGATCTTTACATAATTTCCTTTTTTTATCGAGTCATTATAAAAAAGAGGATGTGTCATGAAATTTACTGATGGAATTGACTATGAAATGTGGTCTGTTAATGTATTAAATGTCATTTTGTGTAGTCTGGGTGTTTTAGAAGCTTTAAGAGAGTAAAAAGGTAAAATGCAACATAATTCAAAAACCCAATTTCTAAAAAAAGGTGGGAGATTGTGTAGAAAGAACAAAAAAAATCCAATGTGTCACTGATCAACTTCATTGTATTTTGTAAATAAAAACACATTTAGAATTGAATGCCTGCAACACCTACCAAAAAAGTTGGGACATAGGCAAAATAAGATTAAGTTACAGTGTTCTTGAATAGCAGGTGAATTAGGTATAAAAGGAGAATCCACCAAAGGCTCAGTCCTTACAAGCAATGATGGGAACCTTCGCAACTGACACACTCCCCCTCCAACACGTGTGCAGTACTGACTGCATCTTTTCACCTGCAAGAGGCGAGTTTATATGCGGATCAGCTTCGCGCACAGAGAGCCACACTCTGATCAGCATAATTCCTCAACATCAATCAGCCAGCAGAGGTTGTAATTGCACCAGTTATGAGGAACCCGGTTCGGCTTTTCCCACCCTGTGAACAACAGCCAATCGTTGTTCATGTAGGCGCCCAGCCCAGCCGGATGGCAGAGCTGAGATTTGATACGATGTATTCGAAATCCCAGCTTTGGTGTGCTAGCATATTTTACCGCTGTGCCACCTGAGCGCTTTCTTTCTACTTTAATCAGATTAAAAAAGGTTCAAGAGAATTAACTAATCACAGGTTCTTCTTTTTATTTTGTTTTAGACGTTCCAAACCTCCCAGCTTTTGTATGATCAGAAATGACTTTATTCTGAAGGACATATATTTATATGTCTGCACTTTAAAGTTTGTGTTTGGTAGTGACTAAAACTAATCTAAACACGTGACCTGCCTTGTTTCATGTAAATGGTTTTAACATTGTGATAAGCATTTGCTCAATTGTTTCCAAGATTACAGTGTAATGTTTTAACGATCTGTTAATTTTAAAATATGTAAAAGTCATAATTCTGCTTACTCATTTTCAGAAAGTAAATAATTTCCCCTTTATTTGCTTTTTCAAATGCGATTTTTTAAATTTTCTTTCAAGTGAATACAATGACATTACCATGCTCATGTGCCAGCAGCAGAATATTGTGCACACTGACCCCATGAGGATTCTGAAAGAATTACAGCTAAACTGAACTGAACACACATACTGGCATGTACTAAACACACACACACACACACACACACACACACACACACACACACACACACACACACACACACACACACACACACACACACACACACACACACACACACACACACACACACACACACACACACACACACACCTTATAGTATGATGGGTTAAAGCTGGTAATACACCTTATAGCAGGGGTTTCCCTTAACTCAGGTCCTAAGGCCACCTGTCCTACAGACTTTATGTCACACATAAACTGATCCAAGATGGCGGCGCGTTAACACGCAGCGGCCGCTCTGGGGTTGAAAAACGGTGTTTTTTGTTGTTTTGCAGAAAAGTTTGTAACTTTTGTTTAGGACAGTTTTGTTTATAAACGTATGGAAACCACTTTTGACTCAGTTTACAACCGCCATACACTGCTACAATTGAGAAAACAGTCAGAAACCAACCTGCAAGATGATCTGCGGCGAACTCTGCATGAACTCTGCCTACTTCGCGAACCAGGCCTGCAGTCCTCGGAGTTACCTGAAGCAGGTGACCGGGGGAGGGGGCGCCGCAAGCGGTGCTCGAGGAAGCAGAAGCGTGGAAAGCGAGCCGGGGTCCGTGTTAGGCTAAAAGCTAACCCAAGCCGGCCGGCTCTACCGTCGTTATTCCTCGCAAATGCATGCTCTCTGGAGAATAAACTGGACTGTATCAGACTTCAGCGAACTACCCAATGTGAGTACAGGGACTGTTGTGTTTTAATTTTCACTGAAACATGGCTTAGCGACAACATTCCAGACAGTGCCATTCAGCTAGACGGGCTAGCATCGTATCGCGCCGATAGAAATGCAGCTCAGTCCGGTAAAACACGAGGAGGAGGCGTTTGTGTTTACATCAACACCGAATGGTGCAAGGACTCTGTGCTTGTTGTGGCGTACTGTTCTCCGATGGTGGAATTTGCTATTGTTAGATGCAGACCTTTTTATTTACCACGGGAATTCACCAGCGTGCTTATTGTCGCGGTGTATCTCCCACCCAGCGCGAACGCGAAGGAAGCATTAAGCGAACTCTACAGAGCCATCAGCGAACTGCAGACCATTCATCCAGACGGACTGTTTATTATCGCTGGGGATTTTAATCATGCAAATCTCAAGTCTGTTCTCCCTAAATTCCATCGGCATGTGGACTTTGCTACGAGAGGAGCGAACACGCTGGATAATGTTTACACCAACATTGCCGGTGCGTACCGTGCGGAGCCCCGCCCCCACCTCGGATGCTCAGACCACATCTCTGTAATGCTAATTCCAGCATACAGAGCACTCGTCAGGCACTCCAGACCTGTACAGAAACAGGTGAAAACCTGGCCAGAAAGATCCATCTCTGCTCTTCAGGACTGTTTTGAGTGCACTGACTGGGACATGTTTAGGGAGGCTGCAACATACGGCGATTACACTGATCTAGAGGAGTACACGACTTCAGTGACCTGCTACATCAGCAAATGCATTGAGGACGTCACTACCACTAGAACCATCGCTTCCAGACCCAACCAGAAGCCGTGGATGACTCCAGAGGTGCGTGCACTGCTGAGGGCCCGAGACTCCGCTTTTAAAGCAGGTGACCAGCCGGCTCTGAGAACAGCGAGAGCCAGACTGTCCAGGGCGATCCGAGAAGTAAACCGCGCACACGGCCAGAACATCCACAGCCACTTCCAGAACAGCGGTGACACACGGCGCTTGTGGCAGGGCATCCAGGCCATCACCAACTACAGGACGACCCCACCCGTCTGTGACAGTGATGCCTCCCTTCCAGATGCGCTGAACGACTTCTACGCTCGGTTCGAGGCGCAGAACAACATGTTGGCGAGGAAGATGATCCCACCTGGTGACGACCAGGTGCTTCGTCTCTCCACAGCGGACGTGAGGAAAACTCTGCACGAAGTCAACCCACGGAAGGCTTCTGGACCAGACAACATTCCTGGCCGAGTGCTCAAAGGATGTGCAGACCAGCTGGCAGATGTATTCACTGACATCTTCAACATCTCCCTGAGCAGCGCCATCGTTCCAACATGCCTCAAGACGACCACCATCGTACCCGTGCCAAAGAAGTCATCTGTGTCATGCTTCAACGACTATCGTCCCGTAGCACTCATGCCTATCATCATGAAGTGCTTCGAGAAACTAGTCATGAGGCATATTAAGACCCTACTGCCTCCCACCATGGACCGCTCAACGGACGACGCCATATCCACCACACTTCACCTGGCTTCTACACACCTGGACAGAAAGAACACTTACGTCAGGATGCTGTTCATAGACTTTAGCTCAGCATTCAACACCATCATTCCTCAGCATCTAATTGGAAAGCTGAGCACGCTGGGCCTGAACACCTCTCTCTGCAACTGGATCCTGGATTTCTTGACTGAGAGACCTCAGTCCGTCCGGATCGGTAAGAACACCTCCAGCACCACCACACTGAGCACCGGCGCTCCCCAAGGCTGTGTGCTCAGTCCACTGCTGTTTACTCTGCTTACGCACGACTGTACAGCAATGCACAGCTCGAATTCCATCGTTAAGTTTGCAGACGACACAACTGTGGTGGGACTCATCAGCAACAACGATGAGTCAGCGTACAGAGAGGAGATACAACATCTAACGAACTGGTGCCAAGTCAACAACCTGTCTCTGAACGTGGATAAAACCAAAGAGATGGTCATTGACTTTAGAAAGACACTAAGGGACCACTCCCCACTGCACATCGACGGCTCATCTGTTGAGATCGTCAAGAGCACCAAATTTCTCGGTGTTCATCTGGAGGAGAATCTCACCTGGACCCTCAACACCAGTTCTATCACCAAGAAAGCCCAGCAGCGTCTCTACTTTTTGAGAAGACTGAGGGAAGCTCATCTGCCACCCCCCATTCTCACCACGTTCTACAGAGGAACAATCGAGAGCATCCTGAGCGGCTGCATCACTGTCTGGTTCGGAAATTGTACTGCGTCGGACCGCAAGACTCTCCAGCGAGTAGTGAGGACAGCTGAAAAGATCATCGGGGTCGCTCTTCCATCTCCCATCATTTTTAACACCCGCTGCATCCGCAAAGCTCTCAGCATTGTGGACGATCCAACACATCCATCACATGGACTTTTTACTTTGCTCCCGTCTGGGAGACGATACCGCAGCATCCGGACTAACACAACCAGACTGTGTAACAGTTTTATCCCTCAAGCAATCAGACTCCTCAATTCAGTACTGTAACAATTTCCTCCGGAAATTTTCTGCTGCCACACACTGATCTGTATTGACTATGTTACTTGCATTTTTGACTATGTTACTTGTATTTTTGCACACCTCCTGGAAATGCACAATAATTTCTGCACCTTACTTGTATTTTGCACCTTATTTACTTTTTAGGCACCTTATCTGCATTGCCAATTTTACGCTGCTAATGTACAACATGTCACTACCTCATGAACCATTGTACCATCTATTCACCATCATGTACTAACACTTGTCTTTAGTCCTGTCTTCTAATTACTTGTTTAGATTAGGGATAATTAGGAATATCTTTTGTAGTTATTTATTATAGGATTTTTTGTATTATTGTTGTATTTGCACTGTTTTGTATTGTCTTGCACTTTTTGTACCGTGTTACACCGTGATCCTAGAGGAACGCTGTTTCGTTTCAATATGTACTTGTATGTAGCTGAAATGACAATAAAACCTCTCTGACTCTCTCTCTGACATGATTGGGCTTACAGTGTAATCCTTTTATTAAGGGTAATGGGCAGTGGGTCTCCAGGACTGATGTTGAGAAAGCCTGCCTTATAGCAATCCACCAATCCAGCAAGACAAACACTCTTATCAAACTAGGTGGAATGAAAATAAACTGAACATTCTTTATTTACACCGACCAGCCATAACATTAAAACCACCTCCTTGTTTCTACACTCACTGTCCATTTTATCAGCTCCACTTACCATATAGAAGAACTTTGTAGTTTTACAATTACTGACTGTAGTCCATCTGTTTTAGCCCCCTTTCATGCTGTTCTTCAATGGTCAGGACCCCCACAGAACCAC
Source organism: Trichomycterus rosablanca (assembly GCF_030014385.1). NCBI lineage: Eukaryota > Metazoa > Chordata > Actinopteri > Siluriformes > Trichomycteridae > Trichomycterus > Trichomycterus rosablanca. The sequence continues at coordinate 31,270,284 of NC_085999.1, read as the reverse complement.
CACAGAGTAGGTATTATTTTGGTGGTGGATCATTCTCAGCACTGCAGTGACAATGACATGGTGGTGGTGTGTTAGTGTGTGTTGTGCTGGTATGAATGGATCAGACACAGCAGCGCTGCTGGAGTTTTTAAACTCCTCACTGTCACTGCTGGACTGAGAATAGTCCACCAACCAAATATGTCCAGCCAACAGTGCCCCATGGGCAGCGTCCTGTGACCACTGATGAAGATGTCAAAGATGACCAACTCAAACAGCAGCAATAGATGAGCGATCGTCTCTGACTTTACATCTACAAGTGTCTAATAGAGTGGACAGTGAGTGGACACAGTATTTAAAAACTCCAGCAGCGCTGCTGTGTCTGATCAACTCATACCAGCACATCACACACTAACACACCACCACCATGTCATTGTCACTGAAGTGCTGAGAATCATCCACCACCTAAATAATACCTGCTCTGTGGTGGTCCTGGGAGAGTCCTGACCATTGAGGAACAGCATGAAATGGGGCTAACAAAGCATGCAGAGAAACAGATAGACTACAGTCAGTAATTGTAGAACTACAAAGTGCTTCTGTATGGTAAGTGGAGCTGATAAAATGGACAGTAAGTTTAGAAACAAGGAGGTGGTTTTAATGTTATGGCTGATCGGTGTATAGGTGTATAGAGTCTCACTGAAACGAAATAAAAAAAGAATTAAAAGGAAACCAATGATCACACGCGAGTACCATTAAGCACAGCAAGGCTTGTCAATCTTCATATTCCATAAAATCTTCAAATTCCACCATTTCTTCAGATTCCTGTACTGATCATCTGATCATCAGTCCCATGCTCAGTGTAACCTCAGAAATCCAGCTGTGGTCAAAGGTCTGGCTTTAGAACAAGATTCTTTGTTGCACTGTTCACACATTCCTAAAAGGCCGTGTTTATACAGATGTGATCCCGTAGTCAATCTGAGCCGCTGCTCCGTGGCCAAGATCATCTGTTGATCAAAGAATTTAACGCAAGACCCGAGGCACTTGTTTGAGTCAGTGTTTTTTGTCTGTGGGAACCCGGAGCAGAAATCTCCTTCTGCTGGCCATACAGATCTTCACTGTTTCCTCCAGGATGAGAACGCTCCGGCCAGCCATGCCTCCACACGTAGTTTACTCAGCTGGCGTCTAATTCCGTTACCAGCTTTTTGTCCCTCCACAGCCACGTGTTAAGTTAATGTTCTGTAACAAATTTCAAAGGCCAAATTAGGCTGGTCAACAACAGGTAATAGACCAATTAATTGATGCACTAGTCAGAAAAGGAGGTAGAAAAAAAACCCAGCATTGCTTTTGTAGTTAAGTCCAGTTTTCTGGACATTGCACCCATCAAAGACAAACATACAAATATTTTGCTTGGATTGCTTCAGAAAGATAATCAGTGACCTTATGGGGTCTATCGACCTATTTCATCTGTATTAAGTCCCATACTATGTGGTACGAGGACATTATCCGGTGGATCATCCTGGTGCTATCTCTACCGCAAGTAAACAATGCACACATGCACAACTGTCCACATGATCCTGAAGAAGACAGAAATCTATATTTTGGGACACCTTTCACTCCTAGACAGCATCAACTTTTTTAGCAATCTGTACTACAGTACTGTAGCTATTCTGTGCAACTGGACCAGATGGGCTAGCCTTCACTTCCCACAAGCATCAATGACCCTTGGGTGTCCATGACCCTGTTTCTGGTTCACTGCTTGCTAGGAACACCCCACATGACCTGCCGTTTTGGAAATGCACTGACCCAGTTGTCTAGTCATTACAATTTGGCCCTTGTCAAAGTCACTCAGATATTTACGCCTGCCCATTTCCCTTGCTTTCAAGACAGCAGCGTCAAAAAGTGATTGTGCACTTGCTGACTAATAGATCTAAGTTATTGACAGGTGCAGATGTACTAAGATTATTAAATTCAATCTACCAAAAGAGTTTACATGTATTTAATTAAACAGAATCATGTTTGAACATGATTATAAGTAAACAAGCACCTAACATCGTCACAATAACATGATTTGGTCATGTATTACCTTTCCTACCTTATTAATTATTAAGATGAGGGTTGGTGCTGCCATCTTCTCAAAATAGCCTTATATTGGCTTTCTATTCAAAGTCTAACCCTAGACTTTGCAATCTATATTGTCTCTTCTCTACTTCCCAAAGTTATTTACTATATCAAAAAAGTGTATTAAAAATACGGTATAAAAACATAGTGTTGTATTAGGACTATGATCAGAATTAGGGATGCATCAATACCATTTTTTCCCAACCGAGTACAAGTATAATTGTACTTGCCGATACCGATACCAATTTAGAATTATGGAGTTAATGAGTTTATGGAGTTAATGAGTTGGAGGTTAATAAATATTTTTGCAATGTTGGTGTTTTGTTGTTATGTTTTGTAGAGAACGATCAGGTCAGAAATACTGTAAAACGTGTGTGTGTGCCGGTGTATTCTGATATAAACTATATTATCCCCCTGTCCCACCGGTTTACACTCCTCTCCTGTGTTTCCCCTCACACCGTATCCTGCGTTCTCATTGGCTGTTCGACATGTCACTCATTCCCAGTCGCACATCTCAGATCAGATATCTGACGTGCTAGAAAACTCGAGCGCTCGGCGAGCCGGTCGGATCAAGTTGTTGGATAGTTCACACTTAGCGATCGAGAGCCGAGTTTCGATCGCCGAGCGAATGCCGAGTTGCTCCCGAGCCGGCAAATCTAGGGCAAAAATCGTGTAGTGTGAACCAGGCATAACGCAGCAACGTGCACTAGGCACACGGTATCGGATGTTTAGTATCGGAGCCTCGTCTGCGAGTACGAGTACAAGTTAATGAGCGCGGTATCGGGCAAATACCCGATACCAGTATCGGTACTCATGCATCTCTAATCAGAATATATAATAACAATTAATAATAATAATTAAATAACAATATAACTACATCATGTTGAATGAACGTTTTAAACACAATACTACTTGTTAAGTCAGATGGTTAGTGTAATATTTTCAATGCAAATATGTTTATGTTAAATTAAGCAATTCATGAGGAACCAGCACATGAACTAATACATTTAGATTATTTAAATCATGGCGACTTGCTTATGGTACAAGTAAGCTATCTCTGGGGAGATTTGGGGGTCCAGGGTTCTAATATCAGTGGTGCCATTGGCCTGCCATGCATGTGCATTAACATAATTGTCTAATCATGTTCATGCGTTGGCTGAAACAACCTACCCACTGGAAGATGCACTTGTCACAAAACTGTGCCAGTTCTGGTATGCGGACCAGATCTGCTGTGACGACTCCTAAATAAGGGAGCAACCAAATTAACAAAATATGTAAATCATAAGTGGTGGAAGTATTACAATTCTTTTACATTAATGCATAACACCAGTAATCATGAAGAGCTTATGTACACTTGAGGACAAAATTATTAGCCCCCCTATGAAATTTAAAGTTATTTACAAATTTCCCAAAGTCATTTTATAACAGAGCAGGGATTTTTTAATATAGCATTTCTAAACATACTAGTTTTCTTTAGAAAGCATAAATTATTTTTATTTGCTTACTATAACAGAACTATTTCAAAAGAAACAAAAATCACCGGGGTCAATATTATTAGCCCCCTTAAGAACTGACTTTTTTATTGAGCCATAGCACAAACCACTGCTGTGCAATGGTGTGCTTTAACTTTGTAATGATAAAAGCTCGTTAAATCAAGTCACAGCTGAGGGTTATCTCCCAATTTACACACAGTATAAAAGCTTCAGTAAGCATTTGAGCTGTCACTTGAGAAAGCATCATGCCAAAAACAAAAGAAATCAGTTTAGACTTGAGAAAAACAATCATCGATGCTTACAAAGCAGGAGAAGGATATACAAAGTTATCACAGCGTTTCCAAGTGTCAAGAACTGGAGTGAGAAGTATTATTAAAAAATTCAAAGAGAGCCACACAATTCAGAACAAGCCTGGCAGAGGTAGGAAGCGCAAGATATCAAAGACCCTGGAAAGAAAACTAGTGAGAGATGTGTCTAAAGACCCCAGAACAACTGCCAAGACACTAGTGAACGACTTAGCCAGGTCAGGAATAATTGTCTCAAAAAAGACAATCACTAGAGCCCTGCACAGGAATGAATTGCGAGGTTGCAGACCAAGAAAAACTCCACTCCTGCAGAAAAGACACCTTCAAGCCAGACTGAAGTATGCTAAGGACAACCTGGAGAAAGATTATGCATACTGGAAGCATGTCCTTTGGTCAGATGAGACAAAAGTAGAGCTCTTTGGCCATAGAGACATTGCTTATGTTTGGAGGAAAAAGGGGGAGGCTTATCACCCAAAGAACACCGTCCCCACAGTGAAACACGGTGGTGGGAGTATTATGTTGTGGGGATGTTTCAGTGCATCTGGACCTGGGAATCTTGTCAAGGTGGAAGGAATCATGAGGAAAGAAGGATATGTGAATATTTTGAAAGAAAACCTTAAGCAGTCAGCAGCAAAACTTGGTCTGGGTCGTCGCTTTCTCTTCCAACATGACAACGACCCAAAACATACATCGCTCCTGGTGAAGAACTACCTCCAGAAGACCAAAGTGAACGTTATTGACTGGCCTGCACAAAGCCCTGACTTGAATCCCATTGAAAATCTGTGGGGTGAACTGAAGAAGAAGATTCATGCCAGAAGGCCATCAAATCTGGAGGAGCTAGGGAGATTTGCCAAAGAAGAATGGGCTGGGATTCCTCAGGAGATGTGTCAGAGACTTGTTGAAAACTACAGTAAACGACTGCAGGCTGTTATCCAGCAAAAAGGATACACAACTGACTATTAGCATCAGGGAGGCTAATAATTTTGGCCGTGGTAGTTTTTGATTTTGTGAAATAATTTAATTTCTGTGGGCAAAGTAAAATGATTTAATCATTCAAAATAAAACTGGGATGTTTGAAAAGGCTGTGTTAAAAGTTATTTGCTCTATTTAACAGTACTTGGGAAATACATTTAAAACAATGAATTTTTCATAGGGGGGCTAATAATTTTGTCCTCAAGTGTAGGTGTCATGTAGCACTGTGAACACCAACCTTAAGTACAGTGTTACCAAATGGCCCACTTATGTTGTTCTACAGCTGTTCAATAACAGACTTGACCTGCTTTTTCACATCTGGCCTGTTACAGCGCAGGTTTGCTAATCCTAGCCGATCTAAATGATCTAAATCTAAATGGATTTAGGCCGAACACCTCTACTGTGGTCATCAGCACCTGTAAATGTGGAAATGACTTGTCAGCACGTGACTATTTGCTCAGGACTCAGTTGTTTTTCTATGGGATTGGAGCAGCAACATCTGCAGCAGATGGGTGGAAAGTGGGTTTAAATATTTTATGTTATCCTGGTCTCTTAAATAAACTTTGTTTGATATTGTCATTGTATTAAATTGTATCGTTTTTGGCACTGCAGGCAAATTGATGCACAGAATGTCATTTCCATAAAGATTTGTGCATATGCATCATTAATAATGGACAGTTTTGGGCTGGATGTCTTATTTAAAATAAGTTTTAGAATGTTAATTATTAGCTTCTATCTACTTCTATCTACTATTAGCTTGGGATGAGATACTTTAAAACATTCTCCAGCCTACAGAACTCCTGTTTAGAACCTAATGTTGGTATAGTTGCATAGAAGAAGAGATTGATATAGAGGCCCTATATTGCTAACAAAATTGTGCATAAGGATCTATCCTTATCTTTGTAAACCAACTTTGATTTATGTCTATCCAAGATTGTTTCCTCCTTCCCTCCACATGGTTACTCTTAAGTGAAAACGTTATAGTAGCACATTACATTTCAAGGTTTTATAACCTGTGCTATTAAGCCCTGGCAGGCCTCAAAAGGGGAAGCTGCCCCTTAACTTATAGGGTCTGGGCCTTGGCAGAGTAATTGAAAAGCTTTAGGCCACTTTCATCACTTGTCGAGTTCATAGCGGCAGTCAATGTTTCCTCTCGGACGCTGCTACATCTTTGACAAGCGGGTGTTGGTGACATAACACAGCAGGCTACCATGCCAGTGGCGACTGGTTTTACATAAAACATGCACACTTACATGGTCTGGAACTCAGCTCGGTCCAAGCACTTAGCCAGGTGTGCAACCTCAACCTGTCATTTCATTACATTATCTTTGACCACATAGGCTTTTATTTTTTATTAATGTTTTTAATGTAATGTTAGAAAAGCTAAGATTATGATAAACTGTTTAGACACGATAATTAAAAACTGCTGGCTTTAATTAATTAGGCTAAATACTTTCTCACAGGAGCCTCTGAGAGAACCTCGGGCACTAAAACTGTCACCGTCCGAACCTTGTGCTCACACGCAAGCTGCAAACATGTCGATGCCTGGCGTGACAGTCGTGTCACGCGCTGCAGATGAGCTCTGCCATCAGAACAGTGCCTCTGGAAATGTATCTGGCTTAAATTCAAACCACCTGGCACCCCATTCCGATGTACAACACGGACAGATTACTAGGACCTTAAACCGAGCCCTGTTTGTAATTGACGTTTAAACTGTTTGAAGTTTCTCATTAAAGTTTCTGAAGATGAATCAGGTGCAGATGTAGCCTCCCATCCTAACAAAGTACAGTACTGACTAATGAAAGTGGAGATTTTAACTGGTTGTTTGTTGACCCAAAGAGACCAGCTTGCTCAGTGGTGCAATTTACCTAAAACATTTACTGCTTTTTTATTCAGTACAATGCTTTCCAGACAAACATTTGGTCATTCCTGAGTTTGTTCTAATACTGGTTCACAGGACTTGGCTAGAAACATAAAACTTTTTAGAGGGATACATAAATATCTGAGCCACTTTGACAAGGGCCAAATTGTGATAAACAAAATCTACAGCAGGTCTTGTGGAATGTCAAAGCCCTATGATGGATTGCCTTCTCAGTGGAACCAAACCTGCTAGAACCCTGACCAGAATAAAAAGGTCTGGGTAAAGAGGGATCACAGCTGGACTGAGAATAGTCCACCAACCTAAAATATATCCAGGACACAGCGCCCTGTGACCACTGATGAAGATCTACAAGATGACCAACTCAAACAGCAGCAATAGATGAGCGATTGTCTCTGACTTTACATCTACAAGGTGGACACACTAGGTAGGAGTGTCTAATAGAGTGGACAGTGAGTGGACACGGTATTTAAAAACTCCAGCAGTGCTGCTGTGTCTGATCCACTCATACCAGCACAACACACACTAACACACCACCACCATGTCAGTGTCACTGCAGTGCTGAGAATGATTCACCATCTAAATAATACTTGCTCTGTGTTGGTCCTGTGGGGGTAAGTGGAGCTCATAAATTGTCCATAGACAGAAGTGTCAATATGAGCCATTTCTACGGTACTATTTTCAGGTACCTTTCTCATCTGTTCAACCAACAATTGTCCCTAAGTACCAAATGCATGGACAAGTGGTCACTTTGCAATGTTGGGGAATAAATATACACACAGTTTGCAGTCATAGTCTTGTTTTATCAACATGCATATTCGTTAAAAGTAAAACAAGTATTATACAAAAAGGTTATATATAAATGAAAATGAATTAAAATGTTAAATATGACCCAAATAAAAAATCTCAATCGCACCCTATTTAATTATAGATGTAGTTCTTTGGGGTGATTTCATGCAGTGAGTAGCAATCAAGGTAAAGTTGCTTTATAAAGTTCTCAGGGACAAATTATTCAACAAAACAGAAACTGAGCCATAACAAACACATGTGAAGCAAGTGAGTCCACAGTACCACAAAACAAGCTCTCACACAAAAGATTACAAAGGCAAAAGGGAAACAGCAATTAAACACAAACATGCAGGATGACCTAAAACAGCAGGTTTCCTCACCTATTCTATTTCTAAACATAAACTATATGGCCAAACGTCAATGAACAGACCACTATCTCTTGGTGAGTTTAGGTGTTTCACCCACACATATTACTAAAAGGTGTGTAAATCAATGTAAAAACTATATCCTTCCAATTTGAGCTTGAACAGCTTTGCTGTTCCAGTATGAGTTTGGTTTAAGAAAATGCAGTGGCCCCTAAAGAGCTCTGACCTCGACCCCACTGACCACCTTTGGAATAAATTAAGAGCATTGATCAGTATGTACTTGATATAGCTGAAATGACAATAAAGCCTCTCTTAAACTTGAACTCTTGATTGCGAGCCAAAAATTATACATTATTACACATATTAAACATATGTTCTATGATATTATTTGACTTCATTAAATGAGAAATAATAAAAACAAAGTTTGGCTATGTCCCGAACTCCATACTACAGTTCAATAAAAGACAATTGTATAGACCACTGACAGCAGAGACTACCGTAACCTTTCAAAATTAAGTTTGGTTAAGTGGTGTGGACCACTGGCTGTACAAAATACAGTAACTTTCCATAATTAGGTGTTGCTACATCCCAAACTCCATACTACTGTGCAGTAAAAGTTAACTGTACAGAATACTGTAATCTTCTATAATTAAGTCTGGCGATGTCCATAACTCCACACTGCTGTACAATAAGAGTCATAAGTGTACATCACTTACTGTACAGAATAATGTAAACTTCCACAATTAAGTTTGGTTCTATTCTAATTCTGCTGTACAATAAAAGTCATTGGTATGACACAGTAACTTTCCATAATTAGGTGTTGCTACGTCCCAAACTCCATACTACTGTTCAATAACTCAAGAGAGTGTGTAGATCACTGACAATATTATTACTGTACAATAAAAGTCAATTGTATTAAGCACTGATTGTAGAAAACACTGTAACATTCCATAATCAAGTCTGGCTGTGTCCCAAACTCCGTATTGCTGTACAATAGAAGTCATGTGTGTACTCTACTGACTGTAAAAAGTACTGTACCCTTCCCTAATTACCATAAGTGTTATTAGGGCACAAACTTTATACTACTTTAAGGTGAACGTATTTTAAAACAGAACTATGCTTGATGTTTTTGTTCTTATTCACTGGTGTGGCTGGTTTTTCATACCATCAAGACAAGAGCAGCATCTTATTCAACTGATCATGTATTGTAAAGAACAAGACTAACTTATTAAACAGGTGAACTAAGATCTTCCCATACCTCCCATAGCTGCATCCCCTACCTCATACTACTGTATAATAAGTCAACTGTGTAGACCACTGACTGATCAGAATACTAAAGTACAATAAAAGGCAATTGTGCAGAGCACTGACTGTACAGAAATGTGTAACTTTCCATAATTAAGTTCAGTTACGTCCAAAACTGTGTACATTACTTACTGTACACAATACTGTATGCTTCCATAATTAAATATTGCTATGTATAGACCACTGATTGTTGAGAATACTATAAGCTTCTATAATTAAGTTTTGCTATATCCTAAACTCAATACTACTGTACAATAAAAGTCACTTTTAAGTTTGGCCATGTCCTCGTACAATACAAGTCATCTGTATATTTCACTGTCTGTACAGAATATTGTAACCTTTCCTAATTAATATAATTAAGTGTTATTGGGGCCCAAACTGGGTTTTCATACCATCAAAGTAAGAGCTGCATCTAATACAACTGATCAGCTATTTTAATGAACAAGACTAACTGATTAAACAGGTGAACAGGTGTTCAAAGTATCCTTTTTCATCATGGTGTTGGGATCTGAACAATTGTTCAGTTCAGGTGGAAGACTGGAGCTGTATGTACAGTACATCTACGTCTCTTTCAATCTAGGGTGTGTTTCTCAAGCGTAAACATTGTACCACAGGGCATTTAGTTATTTAAGTATTTATTTTAGAGAATAACATCACACTCACACAAGCACCCAGCAGACATAAACGTCAATGTCAGATCGCAGAGCTAAACAGATCAACCCTCGCCTTTACAATACAGGAATGTGTTAGTGAGTCTGAGTTTCATGTTTGAAAGCAGGTGTTGTGCCGAATTCCCACTCCCCGGCAGAATCCGACTCCTATTATTACATATAATAATTATAACTAATAACAATTGTAGTAATGATTATTTTAATAATATATAATAATTATTTATTATTATTTATATTAAATATTATTTATTATTAATATGGGTGGAAATGTCAGCAGCTTTTACATAGTCAGAAGGAGTATTTTGAATTATGCCTCTCTCAGCTCTAGAAGATATACTTTATTTATCATATATACATATACAGTTGTACAGTACAATGAAATTCTTTCTTCGCATATCCCAGCTTGTTTGGAAGCTGGGGTCAGAGCGCAGGGTCAGCCATCGTACGGCGCCCCTGGAGCAAAGAGGGTTAAAAGCCTTGCTCAAAGACCCAACAGTGGCTGCGTGGCAGAGCCTGGATTTGAACCAAGGTATATAAATACTCTAGAGTGTAACTAACTAATTAATTAATTCTGGTGGCTTATCTTCTTTTGTGGATTTAATTTATTTATTTATTAGGATTTTAACATCATGTTTTACACACTTTGGTTACATTCATGACAGGAACGGTAGTTACTCATTACACAAGGTTCATCAGTTCACAAGTTCAATATCAAACACAGTCATGGACAATTCTGTATCTCCAATTAACCTGACTGCATGCCTTTGGACTGTGGGAGGAAACCGGAGCTCCCGGAGGAAACCCACGCAGACACGGGGAGAACATGCAAACTCCACACAGAAAGGACCCAGACAGCCCGACCTGGGGATCAAACCCAGGATGTTCTTGCAGTGAGGTGACAGTGCTACCCACTGAGCCTCGTTTGTGGATTGAACTATAGCATAAGTCTCTAAATTGCAAAAGTCTGGGCCAGTGATAGCTCAGTGGTTAAGGTACTGGACTAGTAAACAGAAGGTTGCCGGTTCAAGCCCCGCCACCACCAAGTTGCCACTGTTGGGTCCCTGAGCAAGGCCCTTAACCCTCAATTGCTCATTGTGTAAGTCGTTTTGGATAAAAGCGTCTGCTAAATGCTGAAAATGTAAATGTAAATTACATTTTCAGCATTTAGCAGTTGCTTTTATCCATAGCAACTTACAGTACTTTGACAGTATAATGTCTAAGCAATTGAGGGTTGAGGGCAGGGCCGGCGCTAGGGGGGGGGCTGAGGGGGGCATTGCCCCCCCAAATTGTGTCTTTGCCCCCCCCCAAGCACAATGCAAGCAACGGCTATTTTTAAAATTATCTCTGAACCAATCACAAAAATGCATTTTGTTTTACAGTGTGAAGATATTTCCTTGCTTATTCCTGATTGGCTCTTTGAGTCATATAAAAATCGGCAGACTGCCCCAAACAGTTCAGTTCGGCAGTATATGTTCTGTTAGTGTGAGCGAGAGGCAGGTATACTGGTAAACACTCTTCTGAGTTTAAACTGACTTCCACATGGTAATATTTGCTTAACTGTGGTTTTTCGTTGCTTTAATGTTACTTACCTCTTACATAGGTGTTGCTTAAATTATTTTATTAGCCGTTAGCGGTTAGGCTAATGAACTAATGGCAATTTAATTAAGGGGGCGTATTAAAATGAAATACAATTAGATAATCTTTTTTCTCCATTTACATAATCAACATGTATTTTTTAATCATTGGGTTTTAAGTTTAAGTTCGAAAACATGCATTTTTATTTCTTTACCTCATACATCACTTTAAGCCAGTATCAATAGCTTGGCTGTCATCATTCATGCACAAATCAAGCCTTGAATATATTTCTGGCTTCAAAAACATGACTATCAACATGCCCCCTCATTAGGTTTTACTGCCCCCCCCCCCCCAAGCAAAGCAGTCCAGAACCGGGGCTGGTTGAGGGCCTTGCTCAAGGGCCCAACAGTGGCAACCTGGTAGGGGTGAGGCTTGAACCATTGACCTTTTGATTACTAGTCCTGTACCTTAACCACTATGATTTCGGCAGTGTTATTATGACGGTTGCCGAAATCATCCTCCCCCAATAAAATCCCCCCTGTTGAACGTAGGGCAAAACGCTTTTTAAGACACTAAACACAGACCAGCACATGCTAGAGAAATAAATGAGATGTGATTCAGATTCTGTATTGTTGAGATCATGGGGGTTAGTATGATTTCGGCAGGCGAATGGGAGTCGGATTCTGCCGGGGAGTGAGAATTCGGCACGACACCGGTAACACACATGCACGCAAGTAAAATTAATGCGTGTAAACGAGCATGAGCAATAACCGAGCTGCTTATACACTTACTGAACATACTCCATCCTGCAGGATCGGCTCATGTGCAGCGCCATGTTTCCACTGTGACAGGTCAAAACACGATCCCGGTGTTGCCACTCCTCAGTAAGGACAGTAGCTATTGGCTGTCCTAAAAGTCGCTGAATTACGTCATCGCCTAATTTGCATAAAGGTCTGTTCGCATGTGATTGACGCTGTAGAAGAGAAGAATAACGTCATGGGGGAGACAAAAGTGAGTAAAAACACCCCAAAAATGTTTGGAAGTACAAATGAACGTTCTTCTGTTGATTCTTGTTTTGTTTTTTTTGAGAAATGTTGAGACAATTGTGTGTTTGGTGTCACTTAAGTACCTTATCACAACCCCCAGGTACTTAGAAACACATACATCTGTGGACTGGGTGGCACGGTACCTAAGTGAGTAGCATTGTCGCCTCACAGCAAGAAGGTCCTGGGTTCGATACCCAGGTGGGGCGGTCCGGGTCCTTTCTGTGTGGAGTTTGCATGCTCTCCCCGTGTCTGCGTGGGTTTCCTCTGGGTGCTCCGGTTTCCTCCCAAAGACATGCATTGGACTGTGGGAGGATTTTAACATCATGTTTTACACACTTTGATTACATTCATGACAGGAACGGTAGTTACTCATTACACCAGATTCGTCAGTTCAAGTTTAATATCGAACACAGTCTTGGACAATTTAGTGTCTACAGTTAACCTGACCGCATGTTTTTGGACTGTGGGAGGAAACCGGAGCACCCGGAGGAAACCCACATGGACACGGGGAGAACATGCAAACTCCACACAGAAAGGACCCGGACCACCCCACCTGGGGATCGAACCCAGGACCCTCTTGCTGTTAGGCGACGGTGCTACCCACTTAGCCACCGTGCCGCCCGAAACTCGTGTAATGAGTAACTACCGTTCCTGTCACGAATGTAACCAAAAGTGTAAAACATAAGGTTAAAATCCTAATAAACAAACAAATATCTGCGGACTCATCAAGGAGGAGGCTGAAACTCTGGTCACACACATCTGTGACAAAAATTATTAGAAAGTTTGGTGCTAGAACACCATTAATCATTTCTGTGCACTTTGTTCTGTGCATTTTGAAGTGAGTAGCAGCAGTGGAGTCTGAGAAAGCAGCTTTACATGCTTCCCCAATGTGATCACATGCCAGCATGAGACAGTGTTCAGCAATAGCTATTGCCATGGTGGCTTCAGCCTTTTTTGCAGAGTCAGTTTTTTTGTGCATGTAACTCTGTATTGTAGTGCTTAACAAAGGTTTGCTAAAGTAATCCATTTCCCATGTGGTTATATCAGCTATTGTTGAGTGGAGGTTCTTGATGCAGTGCCATCTGAGGGATAGAAGATCACGGGCGTTCAGCTTAAGCTTGAGCCTTTGGCCTTTACGCACTGAAATTCCTCACGATTCCTTCAATCGTTTAATGATATTATGCACTTTCTTTGAGGTACATTGTTTTTAAACCTTTCAATAATTTTCTCACACATTTGTTGACGAACTGGAGATCCTCTGATCATCTTTACTCATCAGCCTTTACTCATCAGACTCAGCCTTTCCTGGATGCTGCTTTTGTACCAAACCACGATTACAATCACCTGTTGACATCACCTGCTTGGAGTCACATCATTATTAATTTTTTTCAGCTCATTACTAGCCCTAATTTGCCAACTTTTTTTTGGAATGTGTTGCAGGCCTGAAATACAGGAATGGATGTCTATTAACAAATGAAATGAAGTTGAGCAGATAAAACATGAAATATCTTGGGTTCAAACAGTCTGCAAAAAAAATTCAAACAAAAGTCAAAGTAAATGTAAGGAACACTGCATTTTTATTTTATTTGCATTTTCCATACTGTCCATTTTTCTGTCAAATTTTTCTATATTGTATGAGAATAATTATACAGGTAAAAGAAAATAGGATTGGACCCTAACATTTACTGTCTTCATTTTGCCAGCTGTTGGAGGGCATCACCATAAAAGCACATGTAATGGTAGCCCAGGTAAGTGGTCAAGTCTAGGCTGCCCTGGCTCTGATAAAAATCAAGAGCTCTTTTGTTCTGGTTTGATACAGTAAAATTCAACAGTTTGCACCCTGCATCCAATGCCAACTGTGAATAAAAAATGAACAACAACATTAATTAATTTTAAACACATAAACACACACATTTGAACACATAATACTTATAAATACAAATAAAAACAGTTTTTAAACTTTTTAAAACTCATTGAACTTTTGAAACAACTCACATGTGCAACTTTGCTCATAAGTGCTTTGCCAATGCCTTTACCTGGGTGAGATGTGTACACAGACAGGAAGTGTTTTTTGTAAATTAGAACAAATAACAAATGTCAAGGCTTTTAGAAAGCAACTATTTTACACTTACCTCTAAACTCTGGCATCACATACAAGTCCTCCATGAACACAGACCGGCCCTTCCATGAGTTATACGAGTAGAAGTATATGGAATAACCTATTTTAGTATGACCTGAAACACACACAGTTTGCAGTCACTGTAAACTCTCACTTTCTTTACTTTAATGAGCTTTTCAGTTGGCTTCATGACAAAAATCAGTCACTCAATGACACAGGGATTCCCAACATTTTTCAACATTTAACATTTAACTGTAATTGTGTTTAACCAAGTTCTAAGTGCTTATGAAATGGAAATTCCATCATAACAAACCCCACATAAACCTAATATACACTCCCACTAGCAGCAGTTAGAGAAAACTTAACTGGAAATGTGCTATTGGTGGGGAGCTACTTTTGTAAATGATATATTCATGTGTGAAAGAGGAGCACCTAATTCAATAAACAGACCAATCTAATGGAGTTTTGAAATACTAAAATATTATTATATTATATATTTATATTATATTTATCTGAGATATCCACACTAAAAGTTTGTACAAATCTGAGAACCCAGCTGCATCCTAGTCCCCGTGTAGGGCCCTGATACCACGGTTGGTATTTGGTAAGCATTATGCTTTCATCACATCAGTCAAGAGGGCAGCACGGTGCCTAAGTGGGTAGCACTGTCGCCTCACAGCAAGAAGGTCCTGGGTTCGATCCCCAGGTGGGGCGGTCCGGGTCCTTTCTGTGTGGAGTTTGCATGTTCTCCCCGTGTCCGCGTGGGTTTCCTCCAGGTGCTCCGGTTTCCTCCCACAGTCCAAAGACATGCAAGTGAGGTGAATTGGAGACACTAAATTGTCCATGACTGTGTTCAGTATAAACTTGTGAACTGATGAACCTTGTGTAATAAGTGATTACCGTTTCTGTCATGAATGTAAACCATAGTGTGTAAAACATGACGTTAATCCTAATAAACAAACATCAGTACAGATGAATACAAATCTACCAAGTTTATTTCTCACCATCTTTACTCTTGTGCTGTTCTGGAACCTCAGCAATTACTCCATAAAAAAAAGGGTTTTCACAGAACCCATCCTGCTCTAGATCTACAGTAAAGATTAAAGACAGCTTTACTGATCACATGCATTCCACTTTTACAAAAATATACCACTTTTATTTACATTGATTTTTGTAAAAAATCATAATACTGTTTACCAATGGATCATTTGATGTCATACCTTTTTCTGTAATTTTGACATGATCTTTTTCTAACTTCTCATGTTCTGCGAGCTCCTGCACAAGGTAGAGAAAAAAATTAACTGTATAATATGTGCATTTTTCATCTGGTTGTTACTGCTTCCTTTTTTCTTCTATAATGTGTCAGCATTATTATTCGGGATGTGTTGTACAAGTTAAACGAGAAGGGTATCTCTGCAGACCGGAGCCAGCCATAAGTAGGAGGGGCTTATACCGCAAGTGGGAGGATACCCGCAAGTAGGAGGGGCTTATACAAAAAGTGGGTGGAGTAGCTCCAAGTGGGTGGTACAACTCCAAACGGGCGTTACAAAACCGTTTCACAAGCGGCGTACAGGCCAGGGAGTGTTTACCCTTCATGGTGTTTGAGGAGTGTGTATACCATGCATGTCCAAAGTCCGGCCCTCGGTCGGATTTTATACGGCCCGCGTCTTCTGTCTTAAATTGCATTACTTGTGGTCCGCCAGCACAGTCAAACAGAAAAAAAAAATTATCGTCGCTGTCTAATTAAAACACTTTTAGCAGTTTTCACTTTTTTACATGTGTTGATTGTGGGTATAAATCTCTGTCCATAGCAGCGAATATCAAAATGACCAATAAAAAGATGAATGAAAGCTCTTTAACAAGTATTTCTATTGGCTGCTAGACCCGTCCATCAAACCGACTTGATTTACAATGTAAAGATAATGTCTGGTAACTTGACTGTTTCAGGTATATATAGGTGTTTAAATGGTAATTTAGAACAATATTTCCCAGTCATGTTTCTGCACATTACAGTATTAAAAGGTTTTCTTAATAGATCTATGAAATAATCGTATCTGTGTTTTGGTGCTTTATTGATGCATAATATTAAATCAAAATATTTTGAAAAGCATGATTTCTAAGTTTGTCAGATAATTTAAGCAAAATGTCAAGGATTGTTCAATATGAACGTCTTTTTTTCCTCATTTGTTTTATGGTTATGTATGCCAGGAAATACTCCAAAGGTAGCCATGCATTGTTATAGTTTAAACCCAAACCATGTTTGGCACCTGAATGCTTACATTCGGTTGTTGTTTGCTGTGTGAAAATAAAATGATTAAATAACAGCGTATTATATGCATATTTTATTGTTTAAAATAATATCATTAGGGACTGTTGGCCCTCGGGCACTTTCACATTATCAAATCTGGCCCTCCTAGAAAAATGTTTGGACACCACTGGTGTATACAAAGTTTAAAGTAACTTTAAAGGTGAAATTGCACAGAGTAATAGCTACAGACAGAAGAAATATATGCTTTATAGTTAGTTGTGTAAATATTATTTAATGTGGAATCAGAATTTTGTTTTTGGTGTTCTTACAATGAATGTTATTATGCTAGCAGTAGTACCAACATTTGCAGTCCTAGTAGACTAGTTTTTCCTATTGTCATTTTAGGTACATTTTTCCAGTGCTTGTCGATTCACTAAAATCATGTCACAGATGAAGGAACACAAGCAGGTAACGTTAAACACAGTTACATGTATACTTGTTACATGTATAGGCCAATTTTAAGTGCTAAAGCAAAACTGATGGGTTCAGTAGGGGAGTTTGTAAAACGCTTAACGTGAAAACAGCTTAACATAGGTATGGTAATACATGTATAAAGCTGTAGAAAACTCAAGTAATTGAATAATTATTTTGGTTCCCCTGTGCTTGTATGTCACTCTTTTTCATTTTTTGGAAAAAACAAAACAAACTAAGTGTATTTGTGCATGTCTGTTTTGTAACTTGCTCTCTAGTAGCTACCCCTCTCACAAGTCCTAGAACTGCATCTCTGGCAGCACCTGTCATCATGCCTCCAACATCTGCTATGGTATGCATGCCAGTTTCACTCTGATGATGCTCGTAGGAAAACAAATTGAACAAGTAATTGTGATGCTGAAAAATTATAACTTCCGAGTTTATTTTTTCATTTGTCCCTGATGCAGGAACCAGCATTCATGAGAGATCTATAGATAGGTCAAAATTTTGCACTCATTTGGGGGCATGTTACTGGGCCAAGATTTTGTCAATGACTGAAGAGGACCGCATGAAGGCTATCTGGGAGGTCCTGCACAGTGACGACCCAGAGGCTAAAGAACCTTTTTTGTTTTTGAGCACAGGGAGGATATGGAGCTGTTTTTGCAAGCCTGTCATGATGAGCAGAGACTCCGGATCAATACAATGTTTACACATTGTCCCTCACGCAGTGCCCCTCACCAAAAAATAAAATAAAATAAATTATTGTAAATGAATCCCTTGTCAGTCATTCTTTCAGCTTTGAATTTGCATAGTTTTACCAGTAAGTCTATTGTTAAATTATAATATTTTGTTACAAAATACTTGTATGTTATGTTACACAGTATGATTCAAAACTGTCTGTGTGTGATCATAAAATAAACAAGATAAACATTTTTAATTGAGACCACATAAAATGTGTCCTACAAGGGGGAAAATGTCTGCATACATATAGTATATAGGCTACACTCCTATACTTCTATAAAAAAGATCTGAAAGTTAATATGGGTGGTGAGGAACCCATGGGAATTGCCTGCAAATATGTGGAAGTGTAACAGTGTACACTTTTTTTTCTCTAATGAAAGCATACTGGACTCACTATTTAATATCAAGTAGAGATATAATAATCTATTATTTATACAAAAGTTATATAATAATTTAACACACTGCAATTAACTTATATCTAAAATGAACAATATGAAAGCATAATCATCAAAACCCTAGTTCAACTTAAATATTTGGGTTTTAGATTTACAAGGAGGGGGTTATAATGTTATGCCTCATTGGTGTATGCTATTATTAATATTGTTTAGTAATACCTCCTATCCAAAATCAGAATTTAAATGCATTTTATTTAACTTGTACCTGACAATGATATTTGAACAATAACAGGTAACACATACTATTTTAATTATGTTTCTGATGTCAAAGTTGCATATTAAATAGTGGGTTAAGACCGGAAAATCATTTAATACTGCTCCTTTAGGACCCTGGCTTGCAAAGACGTTCTTTCGCTTATATCCACCCACTGTTTGTATAAGCCCCTCCTACTTGCGGGTATCCTCCCACTTGCGGTATAAGCCCCTCCTACTTACTGTTCTCCGGTCTGCAGAGATACATACAGGGGTTAAACCAAGGCCGTAATCATAACATATACTGGGGGGGACATGACTGCGCCCCAACATTCAAATATTTTTAAAATGATCCCCCCCAATAAAGTGATGTAGAATTAAAAACAAACAGATTCCATTCACTAGCTTTGCCTTATGTAGGATACATCAGTGTTTCCATCATGCCAGGAATGTTTCAGAATGGCAGGAACCCATAGCTTGTAGATTTGGGTTAAACTTGAGTTAAATTATTTTGTAAGGAGGGGATATGTTGTGTCCACTGCATTATTCTTGGCATTCATTTGTATGCCATTGAGCATGGTATTGCTCTCTACTTCTGGTCACATGCTGTGCTTAGAATACGTTGATACGCACCGGGTAGTAAAGTGAATAAATTGTCACGGGTTATTAAGACTCGAGTCATCCTTCATTACCCGGTCACAACACATTGCATTTCACTAAGATTGGAGTATTTTATATTATAGTTTTAAATAAATGACAGCGTAAATCTTGCGTGCTGGAGTTAGAAAGCGTGTGGTTAATGGTGTGAACTGAGTCTGTTGATGCTCTGTACTCACCGACATCATGCGCCGGATGTCTTTACAATCTTCAAGCGTGGCTGCACGAAGACTGAACTCCATTCTGATGTGTATGTAACAGATTAATAACAAGCCAAATGTATAAAAACCACTGTAAATCTGGGCGGCTCCTGAATATCCGGGTTAATGAGTCGAATCAGGGATCACGACTCCGGCTCCTTTTAGAGAACCGGTTCTTTTGGCTCGGCTCACTAAAAAGAGCCGGCTCTTTCGGCTCCCAAGTGGCTCCTTAGATTTTTTTGTTGCTTAAATTAATTTATTACCAAATTACATGTAAAATGAATTACTAATTGTACCAAATGTTTATTATTTAAATTGTTTTATTTATATACTCAACATGGAACAGAGTGCGCCAACAATAAAATATAAAATACAAAAACAAAGACCCATCTCAATTAGACAAAAAGATCCGATTGTGTATATTATTTGTACATTTGCATCTAGAGTGGGACAGCACGGTGGCTAAGTGGTTGGCACTGTCGCCTCATGGCAAGAAGGTCCTGGGTTCGATCTCCAGGTGAAGAGCCCGGGTCCTTTTTGTGTCGAGTTTGCATGTCTTTCCTGTGTCTGCGTGGGTTTCCTCCGGGTGCTCCGGTTTCCTCCAACAGTCCAAAGACATGCAAGTGGGGTGAATGTTCCTGTCATGAATGTAACCAAAGTGTAAAACGTGACTTTAAGATCCTAATAAACAAAATAAACAAGCATCCAGAGTGAAACAACACAACATCAACAAAGCATCACTCAACAAAATATAAATGAAAATGTGCAAAACAAAAAGAAAAATCAACATCCAGGTGACAGGATTTGTAGTTATTTAGTGAAGATTGGCATTCAGAAAAACCAAGGAGCTCATCTTTGATGGGTTGATCCTGTTTCTCTTTTCTGTTATGATCTGCCATGTTAAAAAAGATTCTCTCTGAGGGGACAGATACACAGTCTATGTGTCATCACATGTATAAGATGTGGGTAGACTGAACACTTGGTCTCCCATCAGCTCAGTGGGTCTGAACTTCTCTGTAAAAGGGGCTTCTCGTGTCCAAAATTTACTATGTTTCCTCTCACTCATTTTTCTCACCTTTCCAGCGTGTAATGTCTGCCTGTGTAAGTTAATGTGTATATTTTTTGTAATTAATGTGTATTGGAACTGTGAGGGACTGAGCACCTGAGCATTTCACTCACCTTTTACACCTGTGTTAATGTGACGTGACAATAAAGTGATTTGATTTGTGTAAAGCGCTGAGTTCTCTCTTCCTCCTGTTCGTGAGCACGCTGTCTGTGTCTGTGTGTGTGTGTGTGTGTGTGTGTGTAACCCCGCCCCTCCTGATCAGTGTAAACACACAAACGCCACCACGTATCTTGACCAATCACGTGCGGCTTTGACGGGAAAAAAACCGGGAAAAAACGAATCGGCTCCCAATCAGGAGCCGGATCGTTCGCGACCGACCCATTACTACTATAAGTCAGTGGTGTCCAAACTTTTATCTAGGAGGGCCAAATTTGATAATGTGAAAGTGACCAAGGGCCAACAGTCCCTGATCAAGGACGGATTAAGGATAGTCTGGGCCCCTGGGCAAAAGCATGGCTAGGGCCCCCAAGAGGCCCTGGGGTCAAAGTCCCTAATAGTCAGAGGATCCTTAAAATGGAGGGCCCTCGGAAATAAAAATATATTGTATCATAAATGTTGATAGGCATCGCAAAATGTTTTGGGCCAGGGCCCCCCCGGGGCCCCCTGACCTCAAGGGTCCCTGGGCGCTGGCCCCACTGGCCCGGTCAGTAATCCAGCCATGTCCCTGATGACATTATTTTAAACAATAAAATATGCATATAATACGCTGTTATTGAATCATTTTATTTTCACACAGCGAACAACAACCGAATGTAAGCATCCAGGTGCCAAACATGGTTTGGGTTTAAACTATAACAATGCATGGCTACCTCTGGAGTATTTCCTGGCATACATAACCATAAGACAAAAGAAAAAAAAAAAACACGTTCATATTGAACAATCCTTGACATTTTGCTTAAGTAATCTGGCTAACTCCGAAATCATGCTTTTCAAAATATTTTGATCTAGGGTGACACGGTGGCTTAGTGGGTAGTACTGTCGCCTCACAGCAAGAAGGTCCTGGGTTCGATCCCCCAGCTGGGCCCCCGGGTTTTTTCTGTGCGGAGTTTGCATGTTCTCCCCGTTTCCACATGGGTTTCCTCCTCCCACGGTCCAAAAACATGCCACCAGGCTAATTGGAAACACTGAATTGTCCTATCACTGTAAAAAATTATTTGAGCAATGAGTCAAGATAACATCTTTCTTTCATTTACTTTAACTTATAAAAATTATTTTTGTAATCTCAACTAGATTTTACGAGTTTTCAGTGTTTCAACTTAAGTTTTTTAATGAGTTCAGTGAACTGGAAATCTGAAGGAGTCAAATGAACTTAACTATGTGAGTTCTGCTCTCTAACAGTGTGTAATTGTATTAATGTGTCATAGGAGGAGCCCTTTGTTTTGATCAATTAATTTAGCAATATTATGGTCTTTTTCAGTAAAATACTAATCTTACAGATATTTCAGATGTAGTAATAATTTAAACTAGAGAATTCTAAACGAAACATCTAATGGGCATCTGCATACAAACAGCTAACCAAAGCGAACTACACCGGGAGGCGGAGGAATACATTTTGAAGGCGAAATGTGAACCTCACTAGCCGCAACCAGGCGGAGGAAAAACGACCGTTACACTGACAGTTTTAGTAAGGTGAGTGGGTGCATTAATCATCGATTTGAAAAACTATTTTCAGTATTGGGTCATCAGGTGTCTTGTAAAAAACACACGCCATAAATTGCTCTCATGTCAGTATATTGTTTACAAGTATATTGTTTATCATTTTGCGTAGTTTTCGTAGAAGATGTTAGCTAGCTTGGAAATAAGTTATTATAAAACGGATAGTTCCGGTCCTAAAATCTGATTGGCTGAGCGTTCGAAGCCGTTGTAAAATCCCCGATAAACTCACACCTAGGACCACCTCACATCATTCCATATTAATACGCCACTGAATAGAAAAAATTAATGTTATTTTCTCCCTCATGTTGCCTAGCAACACTGTTAATCGAACTATTTTGCGTCGCGGAAGAATGCTTTATTGTAAGTTTATACACAATAAATACATTTATGAATTAAACATTGTTGTATTTATTATATTTTATGTTGACCGCCGTTTTATAAAAGCAATAAGCCACTCGAGACCGTGCATTACTGTTAAGATTTTAGCACGGGAAAGAAGTTTTAGGCACTCCGCTTCGCGTCGTGCCAAAAACGTCATCCCCGTGCTAAAATCACAGTAACGTACGGCCTCTCGTGGCTTATTGCTTTAACAAAACCTGACAGGTAGTTAAACCAAACCGCTAGCTTACACTAAATTCTAGCACTGCCATCAAGCCAATTATACTTTAATAAAAGTTTTCACATACTACAGATGTAATTGATAATTTATGACTTGTTTGGAGTTTAAATTCTACATCCAGGTCTTAATATATGTCCGCGAGACTAGTCAACATGGTTTAATACACAGTATGAATTTATTTGAATGATAAAAATGAATAAACTTCGCCTGCTGTTTAAAATGGCGGGCTGCAGTTTTCAGTTTTACGGTTAAGTTTATTGAGTAGTTTGAGTATATTAATTAAGACCTGGACGTGTTCTGAGTGTGTTGAGAACCTTTTTTGGGCACATATTTACAGAGATAATAGGCAGCACGGTGGCTAAGTGGGTAGCACTGTCGCCTCACAGCGAAAAGGTCCTGGGTTCGATCCCCGGGTGGGGTGGTCCAGGTCCTTTCTGTGCGGAGTTTGCATGTTCTCCCCGTGTCTGCGTGGGTTTCCTCCGGGTGCTCCGGTTTCCTCCCACAGTCCAAAAACATGCCACTAGGCTAATTGGAGACACTGAATTGTCCCATAGTTACCTAGCCGCTGGGATGCACTGACCAGTGCATTGTAGTGCCAGTCCCAAGCCTGGATAAATAGGGAGGGTTGTGTCAGGAAGGGCATCCGGCGTAAAAACTGTGCCAAATCCCGCCGGCGACCGCTAAAAAGGGAAGAAGCCGGAAATGCCGACCCCGTAACCGAAAAACGGGACAAAAGGCTGAGGAACAAGAAGATATTTACAGAGATAATACTCTTAAAAATATTTCTTTGTGGGTTCTTTAGTAAATAAATACAGTACATTGATTCTATATACAGCCATGAACACTCAACCATTTGCATGATTAAATAGTTTTTTGCTTGCTCAAATTGTGCTTCAGATTGATGAGAATGTGTTGTGTATGGTTCTATATAGCACCAAAAAGAGTTCTTCTATTGTTTTAAGCTTGAGATCGCAACAATAGCAGAACACTTTTTGGTGCTAACCATACACAACACATTCTGCATCAATCTGAAGAACCTTTTCATCATACAAAGAGCCATTTAGGCATGCAAATGGTTCTTTGAGTGTTCATGGTTCTATATACAACTAATGTCTTTACTTAAGAACCTGTAAAGAACCATCTTTTTAAAAGTGTGGGTGACAATTGATTCCTGTTGTTTAACAATCGTAGCCTAGCAGCTCCAGTTTTAACTAAAGAAGGACAATTTGGACTCCAAACATGTCTTGACTGATCTGGGTGAACTCACTGAACTATTCCTATAATGGTTTGATGTGTGCAGTTTACTCTTTTCATTATGTTTGAAGTTCATATGACTTAATCAAGGTATCCTATATGTGTTCTGATAATGAATTTTCTGTTTTACAGGTTTTGTTTGAATTAATTGAAGTTTCTAACAGTTCTCCAGTCCCATGTGGAATTTGCACAACATGTGAAGAAACAGAAAAGGAACCAATCTAGTTGCTAAACTTCGCTGTGAGCTTTGTACTTTTTTTACTCCAAGCAACATCAAACAATATGTGGTTAATTTAAAAAGACACTTGAGAAATAGAGAAACTGTGAATTACCCCTTGGTGGAGTGCTCTTTTAAATCTAATGTTTCACCCTTTAGATTCTCCTGTAGATTAAATTGTGTTCAATATTTTGTTGCATTTAAGTAAACCTTCTGCACTCAAACTTTCTCTCATACACATACACCGATCAGCCATAACATTAAAACTACCTCCTTTTTTCTACACTCACTGTCCATTTTATCAGCTCTACTTATCATATAGAAGCACTTTGTAGTTCTACAATTACTGACTGTAGTCCATTTGTTTCTCTGCATGCTTTGTTAGCCCCCTTTCATGCTGTTCTTCAATGGTCAGGACCCCCACAGGACCACCACAGAGCAGGTATTATTTGGGTGGTGGATCATTCTCAGCACTGCAGTGACACTGACATGGTGGTGGTGTGTTAGTGTGTGTTGTGCTGGTATGAGTGGATAAGACACAGCAGTGCTGCTGGAGTTTTTAAACACCTCACTGTCACTGCTGGACTGAGAATCGTCCACCAACCTAAAATATCCAGTCAACAGCACCCCGTGGGCAGCATCCTGTGACCACTGATTAAGGTCTAGAAGATGAGCAACTCAAACAGCAGCAATAGATGTTCATCGTCTCTGACTTTACATCTACAAGGTGGACAGTGAGTGGACACGGTATTTAAAAACTCCAGCAGTGCTGCTGTGTCTGATCTACTTATACCAGCACAATACACACTAACACACCACCACCATGTCAGTGTCACTGCAGTGCTAAGAATCATCCACCACCTAAATAATACCTGCTCTGTGGGGGTCCTGACCATTGAAGAACAGCATGAAAGCTGGTAACAAAGCATGTAGAGAAACAGATGGACTACAGTCAGTAATTCCGGTTTAGTGTATATGAGTGTATATTTTGTCATGCAATGTTTTTGTAAAGCACTTTGTGATTCTTATCTGTGAAAAGTGCTATATAAATAAATTTTACTTACTTACTTACTTAATTGTAGAACTACAAAGTGCTTCTATTATGGTAAGTGGAGCTGATAAAATGGACAGTGTAGAAACAAGGAGGTGGTTTTAATGTTATGGCTGATCGGTGTATACATTTCCTAATGTTTTGGTTTGTTTTAACATGTCACTTTAAATAATTTATTTTTGTACTTTCTTTGTTAACATGTAATCACACTGAAATGTGGTGTTGAATTCAACTGTTCATCCAAAAAAAAAAAAAAGTGAGTTGTTACCTCAGTTATAACTTTATTAAAGCAATAAGCCATGAGAGGCCGTGCGTTACGACGCTTCGCGTCGTGCCAAAAACGTCATCCCCGTGCTAAAATCATAGCAGTAACGCACGGTCTCGAGTGGCTTATTGCTTTTATAAAACGGCGGTCAACATAAAATACAATAAATACAACAATGTTTAATTCATAAATGTATTTATTGTGTATAAACTTACAATAAAGCATTCTTCCGCGACGCCAGGTAGTTCGATTAACAGTGTTGCTAGGCAACATGAGGGCGAAAATAACATTAACTTTTTCTTTTCAGTGGCGTATTAATATGGAATGATGTGAGGTGGTCCTAGGTGTGCGTTTATCGGGGATTTTACAACGGCTTCGAACGCGACTCAGCCAATCAGATTTTAGGACCAGAACTATCCGTTTTATAATTAACAATTTCAAACTCTAAATAATTTTACATTATCTTAACTTAAAAACTAATGTCAAGACTGATTTTAACTTAAATATGTAGGTTGAAGACAATGATTAGGATAAGTGAACAAAACTCATAATGTTTTGTCATCTGTATTTTAAACTTGCATTTCTAAGTTAAAACAACAAGCATTACATAGTCATATCAACCTGAAAACAGGAATCCAAAGCAAAACTAGACTTAAAGTAATGAGTTGAAGTAAATAGTAATTATAATTTGATTCTACATGAAACTTTAAGGCAGCTTTTTAACTTAAGTTTTTGAGTTGAGATACCTAGCCGCTAGATGCACAAACCAGTGCATTGTAGTGCCGGTCCCAAGCCCGGATAAAAATTGGGAGGGTCGTGTCAGGAAGGGCATCCGGCGTAACAATTGTGCCAAATCAATGCGGATCATGATCCGCCGAGAGCCGACCCCGCAACCGAACGGGACAAAGGCCGAGGAAGAAGAAAATATTTTGATCTAATGTTGTGCATCAATAAAGCATCAAAACACATACGATTATTTCAAAGATCTATTAAGAAAACCTTTTAATACTGTAATGTGCAGAAACAAGACCGGGAAATACTGTTCTAAATTACCATTTAAAAACCTGTAAAAACAGTCAAGTTACCAGACAATATCTTTACTTTGTAATCAAGTTATTGACTGTAGCTATGAAAAAGTTAAATTGTGTTAACTAATACAGTCCGTGTAAACAATTAGTCCATATAAATATCAGATACAGATGTGTTTTTAAAACACTACAAACATCACAAATATAAATCATGTTTACAACCATGTGATTGAATAACCTGAATAAACTGTAGAAATGATCATCACACAGTAAATAGTGATGAGTCGTTCGCGAACGATCCGATTCTATTGAACGGATCTTTGAAATGAACGAAATGAACCGAGTCTTTTATTTCTGCGCAGTTCTTGTCGGCTGTAATCCACCCGTTCCGCTTCGCATCAGTAGAGGGAATTAATCATAACTCGTAATAAGAGCTGTTTATTGTCGAAATTGCACCTATAACAAATATAACAGGTCTTACACCGTCATAAGAACGTTATCAAAATGTTTTATTTAGGCTGTTTAACATATATTATTTTCATTCTTTATAATAATAAGTCAGAACCACATTTTAGGTAAAACAACATGCATAAAGAACATCATGTAACATTTTTTTTTCAATAGTGCAAACAATATTTTTACATATTCCATCTTCACACTGACATGCAGCCCTGGTTCTGGACTGCGTTGCTTAGGGGGGCAGTGAGAAAATCTGCACCCCAGCGCCCCTATAGCGCCGGCCCTGCTCGTGTTACTTTAGTTTCGCCCTAAGCCGGATTCGAACCTAGGGCGGAAAAATATGCGCGATGCGCTCTGCCCACTGCGCTACTCAAACAGCAGAATAATAAACAGGTTGTTATGCTGATATGCCTGCGCACCCATGGCGGTACTAAGACTAAAAGTGAACACTACTTAAAATAATAACCAAACACTTTCTAATTACCACGGTAGCAGCAGTTTCCTTCTGTTTCATACAGATCACCCTGTCTCAGTCTAATATGCAGCATTTCTCTCCCATTGATAAAAATACAGAACAAAGTGTCCATTATCAGTTCAATACAGAACGCGATGTTTAGTTTCCAAATAAGGAACGATTCCGTATTTTACGAGACGGTTGGCAACACTAAGAGAGAGCCAGTAGTATAATGACAAATAATTGAGAAATAAACTATAAACTTGTTTAATTATGTTAAATCTGATTCTTTCATGGCGCTTATGTTTTAAAGCAGAAACAAACACAGGCACATCTCTGCACAGGAAAGGATTTTTCTGAAACTTAGTGCAATGCAACCACAGTATGTCTCTTCCCTGTAGTGTTTTTTCCTTTTGAAATAAATCTTTTTTTTCTCATTTAACTGTTTGAATTATGCCTACATTTAAGGCAAGGTAGCAACATTTGATATTTATATCAGGGCTGTCTTATAGTTTACCCAGTAGCGCCTCCCAGTAGTAGCCATTTTTTTAAACGGCTCTTTAAAAGGAACGGAGTCAAAAGATCCGACTCCCTTCAAGTAGCCATAATTCCCATCACTACAACAAACGAGTTTCGCTTCTTTCTCAAACAGTAGCGGAGGGGAAGGAGGCGGAGATATGCGGTTTGATGGACAGGTCTAGCAGCCAATGGAGATACTCGTTACAGAGCTTGCGTAATTTCATTCATCTTTTCATTGGTTATTTCAGAGCCGTAGCGAGAGAGAGAGTTGCGACACGCCTTGATCTTGCCGCCACGCGGTCACGTGGTTCATGTGCCCCTACATGTGCCCCTTCAATACTTCAATAGAAACCCGGCGCTGTCATGTTCTCATATGTGACAGGCAGCAGTGAATGAAATATTAAACGCTAAATATTAAACATTTGTACAATTTCTGGGTATTTTCAACTGCCTTTACATCTGCTTTAATGTCAATTTGGTATATGAAGTGGAAAATTGATGTTTATAATTACTTAATAGGTCGTTCTTGTTAACACACAGTACATTATATTAGCATACATTACATAATGCCATACTGAAGAAGATATACTTTATTTGTCATATATACATATACAGTTGTACAGTACAATGAAGTTCTTTCTTTGCATATCCCAACTTGTTTGGAAGCTGGGGTCAGAGCGCAGGGTCAGCCATCGTACAGAGCCCCTGGAGCAGACAGGGTTAAGGGCCTTGCTCAAGGACCCAACAGTGGCTGCATAGCAGAGCCTGGATTTGAACCGCCAATCTTCCGGTTGATAGCCCAAAGCTCTAACACTGTACTGTCCCTAAACATCATGAGATGGCAGCGGTGGGATTCGAACCCACACCTTCGAAGAGACTGGAGCCTAAATCCAGCGCCTTAGACCGCTCGGCCACGCTACCCTGACCCTGATCATTAAGTAGTAGAGACAGTATACAGTACAGAGATTGAAGAGTTTTTTTTTTTTTTTTTTTTCTCCCTTCACTTTCCTGAGGATTCATAATAATAATCATTTTGGCTAAACACTAAGCCATGTGGCTGTATTCATAAGGTTTGCCTGCACTGAATGAACAGATTCATAAACACACTACCGTACCAAAAACATTATAGTGCAGGTACATGAAATAGCTTCATTCATGTCTTATTTCATGAGTGATTAATAATTGATTCTTACATGTAATACATTAATGAATTCATTATGAATATGCACAAGTTCATTTTGTCTATTGTAAGTGGTGGACAAGGTACACAAACCATGTAGTTGAGTTAAAGTAGAGATATCCAAGGTAAAATATTACTCCAGTAAAAGTAGTAGTAAAAGTAAAAATACTCTTTACCTCCACTTGAGTAAAAGTACTAAAGTATTTACCTTCAAATGTACTTAAGTATGAAAGTATAAGTAGCATGATTTATTATGGCTCTAATGTTTTATTATCATTTCTGTAACAAGACTCTTAATCAGCTCATTTTAGGTGAAAAGACTCTAGTGTCATTAATTAATCTGACACTAATGTTTATTAGAATTATCATAAGAACAAAACACTGATTGGTGTGATCGCTTCACGCTTCTTTCATTTTGACAATGTTATGTTTTTATTCACACATAAACCAAAAGGAACCACAGATTGTTCATAATGTAGTGGAGAAAAAAGTAAGACATTTGACTACCAAATGTGGTGGAGTTAAAGTAAAAACTCACCCAAAATGGAAATACAGATACACAAACAAAACTACTTAAGTATACAGGTAGTAACTAGTTACATTTACTTAGTTACTGTCCACCACTGCTAATGTATGCCTTAATGCAGAAGCAATATATTAATTATTTTAGTAATTAAGGTACAAGTGTCATCAGTTATTCATGAGATTCATACAGGTCATCAGGATAACCATTAAAAATATTACCTCATGTCATGTTTGTGGTGCTTTAACTGAAAAGTGAAATATTCCTTATTTAATAATGTTCTGTTGCGGATTAAATAACTGAAGATTTGTCATGAAATCACTAAAAATGCTTGCTAAGTAGTGGAAATGAATGTGGCTCTATGGGTTGAAAGTGAATGTTTGTAACAATTCACTAGCCCCACAACCCGGAAGCTTATTTATACCCACAATCAACACATGTAGAACAGTGAAAACCGCTAAAAGTGTTTTTAATCAGACTGCAACGACATTTTTTTTTTTCTGTTTGACTGTGCTGGCGGGTCACAAGTAATGCAATTTAAGACAGAAGCCGTATAAAATCCCACGGGCCGGACTTTTGATATGCCTGCTATAAGTCCTCTGACTGTATAGTAGCTTTTGATAAAAGCGACAATTGAGTTTCATTAACAAAGCACACAGTTTGACCACTATTTATTATTTATTCTCCCACAGATATGTGACGAGCTAAAAAGCCATTTTAATGACACAAGGGCTCCAAAGAATTGTTGCCAACAGAAAGAGAACCCTAGGCAACAATGAAACAAGAGAGCTGGTCAGTTGTCTGTCAAGAAAATTGGAAAAGCGGTTTGGACAGATTGAAGAGGTCCACATACTAGTAGAAGCCACCCTTTGGACCCACGGTTCAAAAAGCCCGCATTTGTGAATGAATGCAATTAAGAGGAGGCCATATCAAGAGTAGTGCTGGCAATGACACAGGCAGCAACTTCAGCACTGGCTACAGAGGAGGACATACCAGAAGTCACAATGAGCCAGTACCTCAGGTGTGGACTGATTTTGAGGAGAGGGTCACAAGCCTACGACCTGGGATTTAAAACCCTTACACGGTTTTTGGCAGAGCCGCTTGTACCCCATATGGCTGACCCTAGAGACTGGTGGAGGAATAGAGCACCAGTCTATAAAAACTTGTCCACAGTGATGAGGAACAGACTCTGCATTGTGGCCACCTCTGTGCCTTCTGAGCGTGTTTTTTCTAAAACTGGGCAAATCATAAATAACAGGAGGAGCAGCCTCAGCACATCCAAAGTGCGTGAGTTGGTATTTTTAAATTCCAACATGTAGGTGGAAG
This sequence comes from Trichomycterus rosablanca, assembly GCF_030014385.1. Lineage (NCBI taxonomy): Eukaryota > Metazoa > Chordata > Actinopteri > Siluriformes > Trichomycteridae > Trichomycterus > Trichomycterus rosablanca. Next base: position 31,239,030 of record NC_085999.1, on the reverse strand, counting down.
CACTTGCCTCATTTATACATAAATAATGTGTTTTTGCACATTTTTGTATGCATTTGTCCATGTTTTTTGTATATTTATGTATATAGTTTTATACTTTTTTGTGTAATTTGCCTTTTTTCAGCTTGGTTGTTTTTGTTTATATAGCTATTTAAAATATTTCATTCTTGGTCTATATTCTAATTGGCACATTGCATTATTTTTGCTATTTATATATTTGTATTTAATTCTTATATATTCAACTTACATACCTTTAGCACATTTTTCATTCTTTGTTTCTATTTGGTTGTTGTTCTACATTTAATATGTTTTGATTTTGTAACTTGTAATTTGTAACTTGTAACTTTGTAATTTATTTTATTTATTGGATGGGTGGGGGAGGGACTCAAGTGAACCGGATCACATTATTGAGTGACTCAGATTAACCAGAGTCCATAAAATGAACCGAATTTGCCACCACTAGTTCTGAGTGGCCAGTAAGAGGTGGGCATCGCCAAGTGGTCCATGGTTTGTTATTTAAAGGTGTACAGCTCCTGCTAGAGTGTTTAAAAAAAAGCGGCTTTGGTCAGCCACTTAGGCTTACAGCATTTAGCTGACCGAATAAAAGGGTAAAGGGTCTTCAGGCCAGGGGGCCAATAGTAATAAGTTGGCAGTGGTGGGGCTTAAACCAGCAACTTTCTAATTAGAAGTCTGGTGCCTTTACCACTAAGCTACACCTACCTTGCCCTGCTGTCAAAAGAATGAAAAAGTATCCCAATATAGCACATGTACGTGGATTAAAATATTATCAATGTACAATATACAGGCAGAAGTATGTGGACACCCCTACTAATTATTAACTTTAGCCACAGTTCTAGCCAGCATAAATGACTGTTGGCAGCTTTCAGTTACCACAATGAACCCAAGTTAAAGCTATTTTCATTCTTCCTGCCGTCTCCAAAACATTTTAGTAGGTTGAGGTTACCCCTATTGGTAATACGTGTGTATGGGGTATATGTGATGCATAAGATTAATTGGATTTCTGCATTTAGGGTGTGTTTTTACCTTGCACCCAATGTTTATGGGTATGCTCCTTAACTGTTACTGGCTCCTGTAGAATTGTAAACTTTACTATCAAGGTTAAGCAGTCACCTTAAAGTTTCTACAGGAACACTGTGCTACTAGAACAAAAACATCCTGAAAGCTGAGAATATATGTTGTCAGAAAAAGGTTATAAAGCTAAATGAGGTATACCACACTTTTTGTAATATATAGTCAAGACAAACTCTTAATACTTATTATATTGTCACCCATCCTTAGTATCCAACTGATATTATTCAAAAAATATTAGGTGAGTGTAAAAATTCAAACCTAACCATTTTCTTAATTCTCATCTATTTTCAAAGGCTACACTCATCACATGTATTTTCATAAATATCTATTGCATGATGATCCTTGTTGTTATTTTTATGAGCAAGCGTGACAAAAAAAATAAGAAAATGAAGTGCTGAGTCTGAGCTCTCCAGGAGTCCACGCACAGCAGAGGCGGATTACTACTACTACCATCAGCCAGGTCCATGTGTGGCTCATAAATGACACACAATATTTGGCATGATTAAGTCAGCAGGGGTTTCTCCCCAAATGTCAGGATTCAAAAAGCCGTTCCCTGGTTATGGATTGCGTGTGCGCCAAGCATTGCATGAGGTTGGGGGGGGGGGGGGGGGTTAGCAGCTCTAAGTTTGAAAAAAAAAAATAGCCCATTAGTATGCAAATAGACCACATGAAATGTAGGCATTTTTAACAAGTGAGCTATAGTTGTGTTAAGTATGTGTTTTAAGTGTCAGTATTTTTATGAATTAAATACACTAATTGAATATACTAACACTAAATGCATATTTCCATTTACATACAATCTATAAAACCATACATTATACAGCCAAAGCACCCATCATCACACCCATTACCAACAGGTCTATAAAATCAACTGTCAAAAATAGAATAAATGCTTTTAACATTGAGGCAATAATTTGGTCATTCTCCTTTGCTGTTTTAGCATGATATGCCCCTGTGCACATGGCAAGGTCAATATAGACATGGTTTAATAGGTTTGGTGAGAAGGAACCAGAGTCAGGCCTGCACAGAGGTCTGACCTTAACCCAATAAAGCACATTTGTAATGAAATAGAAACTTATTTTGCACAATTCCTACAAACACACTGCAAAATCAAGTAGAAAGTTATCCCAGAAGTGTGAAAAAAAGCTTCTAAAGCCACAAAGGTTTGTGTTTATACGTATAGTTTTGAAATATGATGTCCAACTAATAGAATAGAATGTAACAGAATTCAAGAAGTGTTGCTTTATGACACAGTATAATGAGTGTAGATTCCTAGGTATTTCATACATACATACATACTTACATATATACATACATACATACATACAGTACATACATACAGCAATATAGTTAAAAATTCCAAACACAGGTTACTTGGAAACTACCTAACCTCTTTCATTAAACACTACTGTTGGCTGCTAATCCTATTTTGATAACATTTGGCACACTTTCTTTGGAGCACAGCAAGATACTCGACTTTTATTCTGGTTTCCCTTAGGAACCAGTGAGCTCCAGAAAGAAGCAGAGTTTGGCTGTGCTAAACAGGCTGCATGACATCTGATGCAAGTCAATCAATATCGCACACAGTGGTTCAAAATCCAAGCAATTTCACCCAGTTTGAGGAAATTGTTATACTTGCCGCATGTATTTAATGGTAGTCTGAAACATGGTAAGCATCTAATGATTCTTTTTAAGAGCCTAATGTATAAACTTGATGTGAGAATGCAGGTCTCGTTTGTTCCAGCTTCCTTTGTCTGCCATGCTCCTCCCTGATACAAATGGACAATGCATCACCAGGGTTTGATGTCTTTGATGTCTGGGTTCATTAAAAATCTTGAAATAGTGCCAGGATTGAGGCCTGGAGATTTAGGGATGACAAAATTTATGGATGGCAAGTCACCACCTCACTGGCATTTCTAATAAACAAATGGTTTATCTTTCCAATTTAAAATTCTCATTATGCTGTGACTTTTTGTAAATGTGTTTTGATTTGTATTGAATATTTTATCTGTAAAACTGTATAATTGATTAGATTTGCACGGCTCTGATGTTCTGATGTCTCCTAAAACAAAGGAATGAATCTAACTCAGGCCAAGACAAAGACATAGAGACAGGGAGTTCCAAATATGTTTACATTACGTTATATACATATAAAAACATTTCTTTGGGTGCGGAGAATGAGTATATATACAGAACAGTTTTTATATACAAAATTTTGTATACAACAATAGAACAAAAAGCATCCAGAGAGCAGTAGTTCTGCTGAAAGAAACTACACGTGTAAAAGAGAGGAGATTAATTTGATTGATTTATTAGGATTTTACTGTCATGTTTTACACTTCGGTTACATTCATGACAGAAACGGTAGTCAGTTTAAAACTTTAATGTCGAACAGTCACAGTATCTCCAATTCACCTCACTTGCATGTATTTGGACTGTGGGAGGAAACCGGAGCTCCTGGAGGAAACACATGCAGACACAGGGAGAACATGCAAACTCCACACAGAAAGGACCCAGACCGCTCCATCTGGTGATCGAACCCAGGACCTTCTTGCTGTGAGGTGACAGTGCTACCCACTGAGCCACTGTGCCACCCGTACAAGAGAGGAAGGTGGCCAAACTGGTTTTAGTTGACAGAAGCGCTGCAGTATCACAAGTAACTCAAAGTAACTCACTATATAGCCAGAGTATGTGGAAACCTCCTTCAATGATAGGGTTCAGTTATTTTCAGCAAAAACTATGGGTGTATAAAATATAATATACTACATCAACTATTTGCTTAAAATTTAGCAGCAGTTTGAAAGGGGAGGTGGGCTTTTCTGTTTCTGTATGATTGTGCCAAGGTGTACCATGAATATTGTAAAACAGTGTACTATGTATGTTTTAATCATAAGACCTAAATAAATAATAACTGAAATAACTGTAGGACTTAAAATATTTTGAATTTAATATTTTCATCATAAAACAATATAATCAATTCAAAGTTTGTCAAATACAAAGTCATAAACAGTACAACTGGCAGTAAAATGCTTTTGTAACTACTCGGCCACATTAGAGTGTAGAATAATAAGAAAAAGAAAAAGTAAGAAAAATAAGACAATTTTAATTTAAAATTAAAAGAACATACATACAATGTGCAAAATAAATAAATAAATAAATAAATAAAAATGACCCCTGGTTTAATTATACATCAGACAACTGATAGTCGTGGATTTAGCAAGAGAGGCACCATTTGTTTAAATGTACCATATCCAAGGAAAAAAATAAATTCCATTAAATGACATTAGAGGAGTTTCAAGAGCCATTAATTAGGGCCACAACCTCTGTAAATCATTCCACAGATAGATAAGTGTCATTTGTCTAAATCAGGAATCCCAGTTTCATGGCAGTCTGTGGAACTCGGGCTCTTCAAGTCCAATGTTCAGCCCCATTTACAAATGATATCATTTCAATTTTTCACACTCTTTAGCCCAGTAATGTTTTGCCAACTTATATCCCATGATACCTCCTTACAGATCCAGCTGTGAGTCAGAAGCTTGCCGTGAGGCTTTGGTACTTGCTCCCCCCACTGCTACTCAATGACCTGGAAGCCAATAGGGATTGCCAGAGCCTGCAGCATGTGCTGCACTGACGGAGCAGCATGGTACTGTCAGATGCCCTCATGTACAAACCTTCCTGCTTTTAACAGATGAGTAAGCAGCAACTAAGTGAGTTTTCAGATTTGTAAATGGTGAACCCTTTTATTTTGTAGCTCTTTATCGTGACATGTAAGAATTTATCATTTAGCCCAGAGGCCTTTGTGCTCTAGTACAAAGTGGCAGAGGAGTTAAGATCACATCTGACAGTAACAACAACTAATAATATTAATACAGTATACTACTACTAATAATATACTAATGATTCTATAGTATAGTACACAAGGCTTCAGGAGTCCTTTATAACCAGTACAAGCATAATTCCTGTAAATCTGTAGCATTGGCTATTACATTATGTTATATTTGATTTAGTTTACATAATATTTATTAAGATAAGACTGTATTGATCCCCTTGGGGGAATTAACTGTTTATTATTATGCATACTTTAATGTACTATATTTTTAAAGGCTGCTTGTAGGGTTTTAAGGTTTTTTAATACAAGTTGCCTATACTCCTGTTGTGTTATTCCAGATATAGCTTTCCATTAAACAAAAAGAGCTTCTGTTTACACTGATGTTGCCTTACACTCTACAATGTTGCTGAAACAATCATTAGGTAATAATGTGTTTACACCACTACAAGGTTTGTACAAGGTTTCCTCAAGTGAAGCAAAATAAAACTTTATTTTACTTTATGCAACAATTAGTGTCCTTAATTCCCAATCGAGGGTGGCACAGTCGCTTCACAAAGCTGATCCGCATATGAACTTGCCTCGTTCAGGGGAAAAGATGCAGTCGGCTACTGCGCACATGTTGGAGAGGGCATGTGTCAGTCTTGCTCTTCTCAATCAGGAGTGTAGATCAGTATCAGTATCGGTAGAGATGCATAATGCAATCGGGTAATTGGAAACAACTGGATTGGGAGGAGAATTGGGAAATAATGCAAAAAAGGAAAGTCCTGGGTTCAATTCCCAGGTGGAGCAGTCTCAGTCTTTTCTGTGTGAGATTTGCATGTATGTGTGTGTTTAACCTGTGATGGACTGGTGACCTGTCTTGGGTGTTTCCTACCTTTCACTCAGTGAGTTGTACCCACCGTGACCCTGAATAGAATAAAGCTGTGATAAAACAGACAATGAATGAATGAATAAGTTCCCAATCGACTCAAAAGTGTAATGAACAAAAAATGTGCTGTAACAGTGATAAACATGCCTGTCCCAACCTTTTTTGAGTGTGTTTCAAGCTTCACATTTAAAATCTTAGTACATTTCTTTTGATCGGTTAGATAAAGGTTCAAAATGTCTAAACTTTTTCCTAAAATGTAGTTTATAAACTGGAAGTGCTAAAAATAAATCTGTACCTTTCTGTTGCTGGGGTTTAAAACGGACGGGGGCGATTATGTCAAAAAGTGTAATCTCTTTACATGTCAGACGAAAACTAAACAGTACTGAGGTACCACTCAGCAGTGGCAGGGTGTTTGTGTAGTAACCCTGTCTGATCTACATGTTAACTGAATCATAGAAATTGGTTTTGAGTGGTGGGGGGCATTTTCCTCTTGTCCTTTTTTTTGTGTTGGTTGGCTGACCCTGACTCATACTTTCTCAGGTTATTAAACTGAATTAATGAGCATGTTTGGATTTAATTTCAAAAACAAAATCACCAGTAGAAACTGGGTTTTTGGTCTGTAGGTGTGGAATTAGTGCATAAATTCATGTGTGCACATATTCAAATACTTGCAATGAAAAGATAGAAAGGGGATAATTGTAGAAAGGTGTTGTTTAACCATGTTTACAATGTATTAAAACACAATGCTGAACACATATGCCCTTACAATATATACAATTACATCCCATGTCTACAACATAGCCTGCAGCATCAGTACCGTGACTGCTGCTTATGCACTCAGTTTAATATAAATGAAATTGCTCTTTCTCCCTTTCTTCCACTTCCCAGCTTTCCACCTCATCAAAAAGACAAGGACAATATGCTAACTTATTTCAATATGTACCATGTTTGTGTGGTCTCCGGGCTGGATATGAGTTTATGTATTATTCATATGCAGTTTTGCATAAGCATTTGCCCCATCATCCTTGTCACTTACATGGTCAATATTATGAAATCAGCTTGCCAGAAGCATGGCTTCACACAGTGGTCACAACTGGCTAGTTAGTAAGGACACGACTTCTACTGGGGACAAGAACCAAATGCCACTCCAGTGACCCGTGAACTTTAAAAACAAGTGAACAGTGACAGTAAGACAAGTGACAGCAGAATCAAACTGTTATACATTACTGGGACCAAGAAGCTGTGTTGTAACATGCTGCTGATTATTGATCTTCCCACCACACAGCATGAACTGAGCAAAGAAAGTTAATTTGCAACTGGACTTACTGTATAAAATAGCCATAGCAGAATAACCAGGCTGCATAATTTAAAATTTGGGGAACTTATTATTAGCTCACAATTAAGGGGTAAAGTATGCTTACCCACTACTGCTGAGAGCTTGGTATCCAGGGTTTGAATCTCGGACAGCTAGATGGACATGACTGGATAATGCCCAAGGGAGGAAGCCAAGCCACTTCCTTTACACTTTCATGAGGTGAGCTCATATGGAAATCTGTATGCACGGAGAGTGATCACACTGATCTTTATTATCCCCCGCCTCTGTGCAGACACCATCAGTCAGCCAGCAGAGGGCATAACTGCAGCACTTATGAGTAATCCCCACCCTTCACAGGTAGATAGATAGATAGATAGATAGATAGATAGAGAGAGAGAGAGAGAGAGAGAGAGAGAGAGAGAGAGAGAGAGAGAGAGAGAGAGAGAGAGAGAGAGAGAGAGAAACAAACAAACAAACATACATAGCATCTTTTGGAAAGGTTAATAGAAACAAATTCTAAACAGGTTATTTTTTATATCTAGAGCATTTGAACTACAAACAATAAGAAGTTAAGTAATTCCTTATAAAAATAATTACAATTAAAACAATCATTCAAAAATTAATAATGAATAATAAGTTATGAGGAATCCCCTCTGGCATTCCCATCCTTCACAAGTAGATGGATGGATGGATGGATGATGGATGGATGGATAGACACATACATACATACATACATGCATACATACATACATACAGTACATACAGTACATACATACATACATACATAGCATTTTTTTAAAAGGTTAAAAAAAATCAAAACAGCACTGGAACTACAAACAATAAAAAGTAAAAGCAATCATAATTATAAAATAAATACAATCAAAACAATCATTCAAAAAATAATAATTCAACAGGCTGATAAGGTTTACCAATTCACACCATCTCTAAAGTCCTACCCATTGCATCCGCCCACCCATCCATCCATCCAGCCGATAAAAGTCGCATAATTCACACATTAAAGTGCTCAAGGAGCCAAATTTGCTCTTGCCCCTCATCACACCCAACGTGTGGGCCAGTCTATGAAGCCTGTTTATGTTAGCACCTTTTTTGATATAAATATCCTGCCTCCTCGGGCATGAGAACAACTGTCAGTAGAACATTTGTTTCTCATTTTTCACCACTGAAGCCTGTTCAGAAGTAGCCGAACTGTGACAGGGCGTTAAAATTATACACCAGCACTTACTATTTTGCCCCTGAGAAAAGTGTAGCAGTTAAACAGATGCTGTTAATGTAGGAGAGTTTTTTGTTGGACTATTGTGAACCTGATAGGCTGCTAAATTTATATGATTAATACATGAATTCTGAACATAGTAATTAAATATTTAGATTATTAATTTAAAAGAATACTACAGGGTATGTATCCAATATTATCTCTAATCTGTAATAAGCATGTTAACACATTTACCGGTAAAAATAAATAAATAAATAAATAAAAATAATAATAATAATAGTGGCCCCAAATTCTGCCCTTAAATTTCCATTATAAGTGACTTATAAGCAATAATAATAATAATAATAATAATAATAATGGCCCCAAATTCTGCCCTTACATTTCCATTATGTGACTTATAAGCAATAATAATAATAATAATAATAATAACAACAATAATAAAAATAACAACAATAATAATAATAATAATAATAATAATAATAGTGGCCCCAAATTCTGCCCTTAAATTTCCATTATAAGTGACATAAGCAATAATAATAATAATAATAATAATAACAACAATAATGAGGATGATAGTGGCCCCAAATTCTGCCCTTAGATTTCCATTATAAGTGACTTATAAGCAGAACTGGCACAACAAAGGGGGGAAAACAGCTGTCTAGGGCCCTGCAGCCACCAGGGGCCCCCATAACGATTGTCAGATCCTTGGTTTACCATTATGATGGTTAAAGATTGCTTGAATTGCTTAATAATAAAAGCTTTGTGCAGGCCTGTTATATCACATTAAACTCGTCAAACCAAGCACACACTGATCATACATTAAATAAAAACTTTACTGATTAAATACTTGTTTACCTTTTATACTTTTTAAAATACTTAATATTATTTTAGCACAAGACTATCCAGCTGTTTTTGTTAATATGACCTACTTCTATAAAAAAAAAGGTTTAGACACCCCTGGTATAAGCAAAAGATCCTGAGCTGGACGGGGGTCAGTGTATTAAATAAATCAGCACAGCATTATGATCTACTACAAGCAGAAGTGTTCCCCCCTTCCCATCTCCGGCCAGCACAGGGATCAGCCTTCCATGTCACTACTTTAAACCTCAAGTGTCCCCCCGCTCAACCCTCCCTTAGTCTGACACTGATTGGGCTTAATGAGCGGCTCACTGTCACTGCTGATATTCAACAGCAATACACTGGTACAACACGGCAGCTGTGTGTAACCATCCAGAGTCCCTGATCCTTCTCTTACTACACTATAGAGACATACACTTACTGGCCACTTTATTAGGAACCTGCAAATTCATATAATTATCCAGTCAGTTAGTCATGTGACAGCAGATCAATGAATCAATTAATACTCTTAATGTTCAACTCATAAATCAGAATAAGAAAAAAAAATGCGATTTGACCAGATTTTACATTCAATCATTCGTAATGGGCACATGTGCTATATACAGTAGCTCAGCAGGGGGTGAAGATTACAGTATTATGCCCACTTGCCATGCCATTAACCATGCATGGAGGATCAGATAACTTGTGTGGGTTTCATGAACTAACAGGCTGGGCCTCACTGAACATTAATTTGCTCCAGGTGGATGGATCATGTTTAATCCTGGTTTACTCCAGACTGTTGCTAACTTCTCCATTGCCAACCTGCTTTTGTCTCTCCTCTGAAACCATTATGTTGCTTGGTCAAGCCTGGCTTTCCTCTAATGCTAATGTTGGCACACTGTTTTAATTCCAGGGAACACAGTTGGTGTTGCGGTGACTTTTTGGCCGTCATGACCAAACCGCCCTGGGCGGCTCTCTTATGAGCAAGCCCAACAAGTGTTCCACCCGGGATACAGGCTACCGCAGCTGGATTAGTGGCTAACCTGCTTCTCTTTCTCTATTCTTTTTCTAAAAACTAGGTTGTCACATGGTGGGCTGAATAGCTAACCCAGTTGTGACAACCGGTTTACGTTTGAGTTCTGTCCCTTATCCATACAATCTGTCCGTTTATTAGTTTCCATTATTTTGGAACTATTTTTTCCATATATATTCTCCCTATTTGGTTGTGGCTCTTAAGCCACAGTATTGTTCTACCTTGGTTAAGCATCCTGATTATTAAATTCATCTTTGAAATCGTGCAGGCACGGGGCTACACCAGATGCTTCTGTGGCAATGCTTGTCTCACCCCAGTACAGCTCCTTTTTTATTCAGTCTGCCTAGGACTCCATCAACCCAGAGTGAAACACATTATTTTCAAATAAAGAATCCATTCAGAAGTGGCAGGTCTGCTAAACTTTCTCCAAGGGTATAGTGACAACTGATCCAGAAAGTCACAAAAACTCACAAAAAAAACCCCCAAGCTAACAGTGTTCATGACCCCACACTGCAAAAGACAAAAAAAAGCAAAACTAAGATTCAGAGGAAGAAGGCAAAGAGGAAAACCACTGCTAACCTAGAGAAACAGCTGTGCTCACCTGACATTTAGAAAAAATGGTATAATGTTCTTTGAAAACAAGGGTTTGCAATAAGCAAAAACAGTGTTATACATTGTGGGGTGGCTGAGGGTGCTTTGGACCTGAAATATAATAAATCTCGAGAAAAAAAGGTACGGTCATCTGTCCACGAATCTGAAAAAAGTAAATGGGTTTTGAAGCAGGACAATTATCAACATATTAAAATGAGTTAATATGTTTGTAATGGGTCACAAAATGCTTTGTAGCCATATTTAAATACACTACATAATGCAGTGTGTTTAAATAGTGTAGCCCCAGCAATAAAACATCAAAAACAAAAGTTTGTTAGATAATATAATACAGAGGAAATCATTTTTTGAAATTCATTTTAACCAAGGCTTGTCTTACATTTGCACTGGGTGTGTAGGGTCAAGAAATGTCTCCGAGCACCAGCCTCCACCCTAGATTCCTTCTGGCCATCCTCCTGGAAAATGGCAGAAAGGTTTACTAAACATCATTGTGGCTGTGGCACCAATTATAGTTAATATACATCAAACGGGTTAAGCAGAGGCCTACCAACAGCCTGATCACTCCAATAATGGCAACTGTCACTCTGTTAGCAGCCGAGCAGCCCTGCTCAAATAATTAGTCCACGCTCCGTGAATGAAACAATATGAAACTAGCCAAAATGACATCCGAAATACAGGCTCTGGCCTAGACGAGCTGAAAAACCAGCAGCCACTTTGGCTGAGTAACATGAAAACGTCTGCAGACATCAGCCAAAGTGTAGGGACAGATGTTCATGTGGTAATGTAGCGGGACAGCACGGAGTTACTTTCAGTGTGAAATTTATTGGCATCTACTTGGTTTATAAATCTGATCAACATATTGTTGGAAGCCTCAGATTCTCAGTATTTTCATATGATTATAAAATCATTAATAAAACTAATTATTACTAAGTTACTAAACTAATTATTACTAAACTAAGTATTTCCATCATTTGTTTTGTTTGACACTACAGACAAAATTACAGAGCATTTATGAATGGAGAATATGTGTAATATGTGTAATTATGGATGCAGTGACACACCCTGGATGGGTGCCAACCCTTTGCATGGCGATTGGTAATATCTGGCTGGGGGGGGGTCTGAAGTCTTGCAATGGGCACCTTGTCCAGGGTATTTCTACTTTGTGCCTATAGTTTCTTGGTGAAATTGGACCTGCTACAACCCTGACCAGTACAAACCAATTGATTAAAATAAAGTAAAAACAAATTAAGCTCTGATAAACACTATATGGCCAAATATATAGTATGTTTACACCCACATCCATTGCTTGCAGGTTTTAACTATAAAAAAAATCAATTGTTTCCAACATTGTGGCAACATTTTGGGGAACTTTTCTGTTTCTACATAAGTGCATGTCTTAGGTCCATATAGACATTGTTTGACAAGTTTGCTGTCTAAACGTTACTTCACCTTAAACTTTTTTTTGCAGAGAATTGATTTGGCTATTGTAAGGATGGTATTAAAATGTTGTCCCAACTTCGACATCAATATTCACCTGAAAATGTCCACAGTAAGATCTTTACATGTACGTACAGTTTTTTTATATTTAATTTATATTTCTTAATATACACTTTTCTTAATATACACTCTTCTTAATATACACTGTAATTAAACAGTATGATTTGTAGACATCACCTGAATACCCACTCGTGCTTTTTAAGTAATTGGAATCTTGAATAATCATAAAGTGGGGTTTTATATTTTTGCTCCTTCCTATTTAAATTACTGTGATTTTATACTTTATCATTATAAAGTGATTAGTTCGTTTAAAAATCTCTTACTAGGTAATCCAAAATATATGACAAATGTGTTGTTACAGACATTATTTAATTGGGAAACCACTGGGATGAATTGGAAAGTCGATTAAGACTCAGTCCTTTTGCCCAACATCAGCGCCCGATCTTACAAATACTCTTGTAAGTAAATGGACACAAATTCTCACAAATACATTCCAAAATCTCCAAAAAAGTGAGGAGTGAAGGCGATATCCGCATAGGGACATGAGGGCAACTTAATAATAATGTCATGGCTTTAAACTGGGCTGTGCTCTAGATTATGGTCAAGTGTCCACATACTTTTGGCCATTTAGTGTATAAGAAACAAGTAATCCTGTTCAAAACAAGTCAGCTACAAGCCATTTCACATGAAACAAAATGTATAAATACTTCAGTCTCTAGGAGTATATTAATAACACACATGGATAGAAATAGGCACAATGCATATATTCATGAAAGCTTCCTGTTTCCTCTCAGCCTCTTTCACACACACATACACAGACATCCACACAGTACGAGGCAGACACTCGGGGCTCAGATCGTCTGTGTGAAGCCAGCTGGCTGGAGCCGGGTACTCCTCCCCTGCCGGGTGCAACTGAGAATCCAGACCTGGTTTAACTCTTCACACAGCCGACCTGGCACACACTCTTAATCTATAGCATGATCCACAGCATTATCAGTTATACCATAAGGCACAGTCTATAAATTCTCACGTACAGATACACAAACATAGCAGCCACACTTACATATTCTCTGTGCCCTTAACACACCCATATCCACATTTACCCAGTCAATCAGGGAAGCCTGCTCATTAAAATCATCCAATTGGAAGGACTATCAGCGTTACCAAAAATATACATACAAATAAATAAATATAAATAAATAAATAAAGTATCAGTGCAGTTCAACTAAATAAGTATATGCTACAAAATAGGAAATATGCCGTGTGTATTTTCCCCTCTAAAGGGAAACCACAATAATAATAATAATAATAATAATAATAATAATATTAAAAATAATAATTATTTATTTTTTATTACGACACGGTGTTCATTATGATTTTTTAGGCAGGGGTGTCTCAGTGATTAAGGCACTGGAAAATGAATCAGGAGGTTGCCAGTTCAAGCCCAATCACTGCCAAATTGCAAGTGTTTGGTCACAGTTGTAAATAACCTAGTGCTAAATGTCATAAATGTAACAATTATAGCAAAAAGAAACCTAGACCACATGTAAATAAGTAAATCAATAATAATAATAATCATTAGTATTAAAAAAGTAAAAAAAAAAAAGCCAGACAGCAAAATCCATTGCAGGGCTTTGGCCAATGCCCGTCATAAAATAGATATGTAAGAAAAATGGCAATTCAGCCTGTCGTAGAAACATAAATGAATAAAAATAAGGGTGGGGGTTAAATAAAATTTGAAATGACAACTGAAACTGGAAGCTGTAATTAAACGCCATGCTAAATCTGACCAGCAGTTTTATGTGCCTTGGGTGAGTTCACACGAGTGTGATGACTGAATGTTTGGAGAAAGCCGTCCAGAGAGGAACGCGTAAGTGGTGATGATGGGAACGGACACAAGCCACATGAGGCCAACGACAAAGACCAGCCATAGCCACCAACAATGAGCCAGCGGGAGGCCCGGCCATATGCGCCGGGCAGGGCAGCTTAAAAGCTAACCAAAGTCCATTTCACTATTCTCTATTTCACACCCGGGCAGCCCTCCCAAAAATAATATTTCACAGTATCATTATCATTTATTCTGGATGCTCATCCAGTCAAGGATCCTCAGAGTTCGAGGATGTAAGATATGAAGAATGATTTTAACTGAACTGGATGCACTGGAGTTCCAAGCGAATGGAATACATATAGGAGCCACAGACACAACTGACTAGTAGTATCGCCACTCTCACATAAAAACATCTTTTTATCTTTTTGTTTTTGGGTTCATTATGAATTTTTCTTCGAGTTATTCTGCTCTTTTCACTCATTCACCATGGTAATAAGCATAATCCAGAATTTTCGATATTTTTCGTGTGTATTTCTCTAAATACAGTATTCGGTTCCCCCTAGTGGTCATATACAATACACACAGCTCATTTAATAAAAATTACTACTACTACTACTACAACTACTACTACTACTACTACTACTACTACTACTACTAATAATAATAATAATAATAATAATAATAATAATAATTTAAATAATAACAATAATTGTAAAAATATCACGTTTATTTGGTTTATTTTCATTAAGATTCCGTTAAATATCATTCCTAACGTTAGCGTACATTTGTCACAGGAAGTAGTGAGTGGCATATCTTAGCATCATGTTTTGCAATATCCTTATTTAAATTCAAACCATCATCTCCATAGTGGCTAAACCAACATTTATAGATATGAAATTTTGCTAAATACACTGATCGACCATAACATTAAAACCACCTCGTTTCTACACTCACTGTCCATTTTATCAGCTCCACTTATCATGTAGAAGCACTTTGAAGTTTTTTAGCCTCTTTTCATGCTGTTCTTCAATGATCAGGACCCCCACAGGACCACCACAGAGCAGGTATTATTTGGGTGGTGGATAATTCTTAGCACTGCAATGACACTGACATGGTGGTGGTGTGTTAGTGTGTGTTGTGCTGGTATGAGTGGATAAGACACAGCAGCGCTGATAGAGTTTTTAAACACCTCACTGTCACAGCTGGACTGAGAATAGTCCACCAACCAAAAATATCCAGCCAACAGTAATGAAGGTCTAGAAGATGACCAACTCAAACAGCAGCAATAGATGAGTGATCGTCTCTGACTTTACATCTACAAGGTGGACCAACTAGGTAGGAGTGTCTTATAGAGTGGACACAGTATTTAAAAACTCCAGCAGCATTGCTGTGCCTGATCCACTCATACCAGCACAACGCACACTAACACACCACCACCATGTCAGTGTCACCGTAGTGCTGAGAATGATCCACCACCCAAATAATACCTGCTCTGTGGTGGTCCAGTGGGGGTCCTGACCATTGAAGAACATTGATGTCACTTTACTTACTCACTTTCTTAACCGCTTATCCAATTAGAGTTGCGGGGGGTGCTGGAGCCTATCTCAGCTTTTCAATGGGCGCAAGGCACACAGTAACACCCTGGACGGGGTGCCAGTCCATTGCAAGATGGACACACATACACACAAATACACATACCCATTCACCTATAGGGCAATTCAGTGTCTCCAATTAACCTGACTGCTTGTTTTTGGACTGTGGGAGGAAACCGGAGCTCCCGGAGGAAACCCACACAGACACGGGGAGAACATGCAAACTCCGCACAGAAAGGACCTGGACCACCTCGCCTGGGGATCGAACCCTGGACCTTCTTGCTGTGAGGCGACAGTGCTACCCACCGAGCCACCGTGCCTCCTGATGTCACTTTAGCCATTGCTAATTTTAAAAGACTAGCTATTATCGAGCAAAACCATTTTGCCCAAGTCATGCCCTTTACTGCCCTTCTAAAACATTCAATGACCACTAGTGCTCATAGATAAGGACACTGACATCCTGTAAGCGCCTACTTTTATCAGCATTGAACAAATGTTTGACATCCTGTCCGAGGTGTATTACTGCATTCTTCTAGGTGATTCTGGGGAAAGTGGACCCACCACAACCCTGACAAATAAAATGATGGTAAAACATAACACAAAAATAAATAAATTAATGACTTCATTGTACATACACCAGCTTACATCATTCAGTTTCTTAAAAACATTTATTTCTAAGTCATACAACCACTTTAATGCAGCATAAGCTCATATAATATTAAAAGAATGGTTTAAAAAAAAATTGCATCACTGTCCTATCATGTATTATTCCACCCATCCAAATCAGTTCTGTCCTGATCCCCCCTCCCCTCCAGACAGAACCGAAAAAGGTCAGATCTCTGAGAAGTGACTTTCATGCATGTTTCATGCTGGGTCGTCACTTTCAATATCCAAAAACCTTTTCTGTCAAAGAGCCATCAACACTGCATACACACTCTCAGGCATGCCATGGCACACCAGCCACTTTTCAGTTGTGGCACCCTGTAATTCTCCGTCTTTTTCACAGGAGGCAAGATAAGAGGGTAAGTAATGTAAATCACAGGCATAAAACCATGTTGCACATGTTCCACGTTTTGCTATTAGGAAGCACAGCAAGCAGTCCTAGGTAGTACCTGTTGCTTTTTTTTTTAGGTCAGGCACTAATATTGAACCAGAAGGCCTGGCAATCAAAGTCCTATTTCATCCTGAATGTGTTTACTGTGGATAAGTTCATCCACAATACTGCTATTAAATAAATTCTATATTATACCAGTGTCCAAGTTAGCAATAAAAAAGCCCACCTCATTTAGATGGAAGATGCGATTGGTCAGTTTTACTGTCATTTAAAATTGGTCTTTTATTGAATTGAATAAATTGAATTGAATACAGAGGTGGGTAAATGTATAGCCCACTGTTCTTTCTTTAGACTTCAGAAGAAGCCAGTGGGCCCTCTTTAATCTAACCCTTTACATTTATTCACAAACACAAATTGAATAGGCAGGTATGAAGGATTTATTTGCTTAGATTTTATTTGTTTAAATGTTGATTGTCAGATTGTAGATCAAATAAAATAGAACTGATCACTTATTATAATATGTTTTTCTACATATTATATTGATTTTAGAATATGTTAGGCTAATTCTGAGGGCCTGGATGACCCTGACACTTCCCTTTTGCTAAAATCTAATTCTGGATCAGCCTCGGTTCTGGACTGCGTTGATTGGGGGGGCAGTGAGAAAATCTGGGGGGTGTGGGGGGGGGCAATGTCCACCCCAGCGCCCCCATGGCACCGGCCCTGCATGTTTTACTCTAGTTTCGCCCTAAGCCAGATTCGAACCTAGGGTGGAAAAATATGCGAGATGCGCTCTGCCCACTGCACTACTCAAACAGCGGTGTATTAAACACATTGTAATGCTGATATAACTTGCGCACACACGGCGTTACTAAGACTAAAAGTGAACACTACTTAAAATCGCTCACCCTGTTACAGGTTCAGAGGTAATTAAAAAAAATGCCTTTGCTTGCGTTGCACTGGGGGGGATCTGGGGGGGCAATGCACCCCACCCTAGCGCCGGCCCTGTTCTGGATGCTGAGACATGGAACTGCTCAGCAACCACAATAACATGATTGCTTAGATCCAGGGTTACTTTGCTACTGGTCCTCGTATGTGGTGAGTTTTCTTGTGTTTTTTGTCAGGTACCTCAACCTTGTTTTCCTGGCACATTTCAAAAACATGGTTGGGTTACAATGCCCCCAGGAGTGTGTGACTGTCTGAGATCCCATCCAATATGTATTTCAGCCATACGACCCTATCAGAATATAAGAAGCAAATGAGAATTAAAATAAATAATAATACACAGTAAATATTAATGATTTGAACCCCAATTTTTAAGTGGACTAAACCATACTAAGTAAGCTATAAAGAGGCAGACATTTCCTACTGTGCATGAACAACATCATGGTCATTTTGTTTTTCAGTGCTCTGAAAGTAAGGAGGTCTTTAACTCTTTACTGCAGATTAATGGAGCATTAAAAATCTCGCTCTGATCTCGCAGGTGATGCTGTCTGAACAAGGCCCACATAGCGTGACCTAAGTATGCTGTGTCATAACCGCATGCTACTTGTGCCAGTTAGTGACCTTTTGCTGGTCTAAAGCTATCCACTTTAATTACGGCTGACCAGACCACTGGGAAGCTATGCAGCAGACCGCAATAAGTGTGGCATACTCTTACCATGGCTACTCTAACTAATGTTTATCCCCGGCAGATGGCACATGGCTGCCCTCCCCTTCTGTTTCTGTCCTATTTTTTTTTCTCCAGCCACCATGGAAATGACTTTATTGCTGTGTTGTTTTATTTTTATTTGTAAAGCAAATGGTACATATCTAAACCTTGTATCCAAAATCATGCATCTTAATATGAAGCTGGTTCTCTTTTTGCTGCTATAGCGACCTTTACTGGTCATGTGAGGCTTGCCATTAGAGTTTGGAACCTGACTGCTGGGATTTACTCCTTCATCTGACAGAGTATTTCTAAGGTTGGGCACTGACCTGTAGTTGGTGGTTCAATTTATTCCAAAACACCAAATATTAACCAAATATATTAATCATTTTCTAAACGGGGGGCGGCACAGTCGCTCACTGGGTGGCACTACAATGGCATAGCAAGAAGGTCCTGGGTTCGATTCCAAGCTGGGTTCTTTCTGTGTGAAGTTTGCATGTTCTCCCCATGGCTGGGTTTACTCCAGGAGCTCCAGTTTCTTCCCACAGTCCAAAGACATGCAGTCAGATTAACTGGAGATACTAAACTAATTGCCCCTAGATATGTGTCCTGTCCAGGTTGTTTCTGTGTGCCTTTTGCTAATTGAGAGCTGGGATAGGCTTCAGCACCCCACCGTGACCCTGGTTAGGATAAGTGGTTTAGAAAGTGAGTGAGTGATTTTTTAAATTGACCTTTCCTGAACTGTTGCAAGGCCCTTAACCATCAATTGCAAGACCCTTAACCCTTTAATTGCTTAGACTGTATACTATATGTCGCTCTGGATAAAAGCATCTGTTAAATGCTGAAAAATTTATTAAAAAATGAAAAGCGTCATCATCACATGAAAATCTTCTTTCCCTTAAAGCTTTTTTGAGCGTCCAAAAAGGTGGAAATCAGATGGCGCTAAATCCGGACTATAAGCTCTCTCTCAGTCTCTCTGACACGACCAATTACTACTCCTTCCTCCCTCCCTCACCGTTTCCAACAAAAATATAAAAAAGCGGAAACTTTTTGAAGATCCCTCATGTAATTTATTTTGTATACTTGTCTAAATTCAAATCTTGTTGCTTACTGACACTTTTACTTTACAATAACAGCACTTACAGCTTACTGAGGTAACTCAGACTGGACATAATTGAAATGTACCACCAAAAGTTTAAACTACATCTCAGCAGTTGGTGCAATGGTATAAGCCATGTTGATGTCTGTAGATGTCTCTTAGGAAGCACATATCCAGCCTTAACCTCTCAGAATAGTGGCTTATGTCACAGAAAAGACACAGTCGGTGGGTAGGAATTGACAGCACCTGTATCTGAGTCCACTAGTTTACTAATTCCACTAGTTTACTGGTAGAAAGTAATACATTGTTTTGATTTTGCTGAATTTGCTGTCTCTTTATTGCTAAATGGAGTTGTTTTGTTGTGTGGAAAATTACAAAGGCCTGGTGTCAAACACTAAGACTAAGTTTTCCAACAGTTTATCTAACTGTCATGTACAATTTTGCAATCTTTGTGTTTCTACAGATTCTTTGAATAACAGTCATTTGGCCCCGAGTGTATATGAAACAACCCTCACAAACCACACACCCAGGCAGCTGCTTTTTTACCTAGTGTCAAAAATGCCTCTTTGTTTAGATAGTTTCCAATTATGAAGTGTGATAACAATTTAAAGATTTCTTTTTTAACAACATGTTTTCTTCTATTTTTCTTCTACATAATAACATATTTGGTAAAGTGTAGAAAGATATTGATCTTTTGTGGCAAGCCTTTCCCCCTGTTTTGTTCTGTGGATACTGTGCAAGCATGTCTTCACCTCAACATCCTCTGTTTAAATAGGTTAGATGGCACTGCTAGGTGTGTATGGTCTCCTTGTAAAAAAAAGAAAACTAATCAGATAGTAAAACTCCTTGACAGGGTAGTCTGGACAATCAGATTTAACTGTAAGACGTGTTAGTAGGATAAAATAAACCTCTGGCATTTAACATGGGTAAGCCCCTATGACAAAATTCTACACGATTTTAGTGACAATTCAGACTAGAACCATAGAGAGTTGGCACTGTGAAGTCACGCAAAGCTTCTTTCACTGTGCATCTTTAATGAGCAGGGTATGGGCTGGGTTTCTATAGGTGCCACTTAACAGAATCATCTAACAACTCTTCTCAGACTCATTTTGCCACCCATGGGCACAGAGATGAACATCTGCTAAAACTGTGGGCACCATCTACCCTGCTGAATTACCTGTAAGTATTTTGACAACTTGTTTTTTCTACTTTGCTTTCAACTTGTGTGTGTATATATATATATATATATATATATATATATCTTATTATATCTTATTATAATTATAATATATTTATTAACACAATTACAAATAGCTTTTTATGTAGTTATCCCCTTTATTATTCACTATACTAAGATTTTTTTTATGTTAAAGCTTTTGGATTAAATTGTGGCTTCTTCTTCTTATTATTATTAATTATTTTTTTTTTTTCTCAGACAATGGCCACTCAAGCTTCTATTGTGACATCAAATACAAGCCTTTCCAACCAAACCTGCAATGTGTTCACATACAAAGAAGCAGCCCAGATCCTCTTTCCCATTTTTTATGCTGTTGTTCTTATAGTCAGTGTCTCAGGCAACAGCCTGGTCCTGTACATCACCTTCCAGAAAAAGAAAAAGTTCAACTCCACCACACTGTACCTGATCAATCTGGCAATCTCAGACACCCTCTTCACTCTGGCTCTTCCTGGTAGGATCGCCTACTACATCCGTGGCTTTGACTGGCCTTTCGGAGATCTTCTTTGCAGACTGACCACAGTCATCTTCTATTCGAACACTTATGCCAGCATCGCGTTCATGACCTGCATTAGTGTTGACCGCTACCTTGCCATGGTGCACCCACACAGGTGCTTGAAGCTCAGAAGCATAAAGGTTGTGCGAGGCATCTGTATCCTGGTCTGGGCGATTATATTTCTGGAGATATCCCCTCTTCTCTTCAAGAGCACAATAAAGAAATGGCAAGGCCAACAAACATGCATGGAATATTCCAACCTGAACGAATCATCAACGACACCTTATGTGCTTTTGTTTGGTTGTGTTATTGGGTTCTGTGTGCCCCTGGGACTTATTCTGGGCTGCTACAGTCATATCAGCTTAAAACTTTCCAAAATGGCCAAGGAGAACCCAATGACCAGCAGGTCTGGTAAAAGTACCAGGGCAAAGAACATGATCCTGCTGATTCTTATAAGCTTCTTGCTGTGCTTTAGCCCTTATCACATCAACATCATGCAGTCCATGGTGCGCAGGCTTTACTACAAGCCATCGTGTGAGGAAGAGAAGGCTTTCAAGATGTCTCTTCAGGTCACAGTATCCATGATGAACTTTAACTGCTGCTTGGATCCGGTCATATACTTCTTTGCCGTTAAGACGTACAAGCAGAGGGTGATGAGCATCTTCAAGGGTTACATGCCTGCATTACTTTCCTCTAAGGGCATGACTGAGAACAGCACCAGCAACACTTGAGAACGTTTTTGTGAAACAGGGGCTAAAGCAGAATTGCATTGTTGAAATCTGATGTTTCTTTAGAAGGTATCTAACATTACTCTTATAGCTGGTAAAAATGCAAACATTTATCTTGATAAAATTCAGTTATTCCTCACTGCTTTTGTAAAACATTTAATTATTGGTCATCTAATCATCCATCAATAGTTAATAAAACAAAAACTATAAAATTCTAATGTTATAAGGAATAATTTTTACATTTTACATAACATATATACAACTACTATAGAAACATATGTTATATTTTATATAATATACATAGAACTACTATAGAAACATATAAACATAAAACATACACTGACGAGGCATAACATTATGACCACTGACAGGTGAAGTGAATAACACTGATTATCTCTTCCTCACAGCACCTGTTAGTGGGTGGGATATATTAGGTAGCAAGTGAAAATTTTATTCTCAGTTGATGTGTTAGAAGCAGGAAAAATGGCCAAGCATAAAGATTTGAGCGAGTTAGACAAGGGTCAATTTGTGATGGCTAAACGACTGGGTCAGAGCATCTTCAAAACTGCAGCTCTTGTGGTCAGCATCTATCAAAAGTGGTCCTAGGAAGGAACAGTGGTAAACCTGCAACAGGGTCATGGGCGGCCAAGGTGGGGAGCGAAGGCTGGCCTGTGCTGTCCGATCCAACAGACGACCTACTGTAGCTCAAATTGCTGAAGAGGTTAATGTTGGTTCTGATAGAATGTGTCAGAATACACAGTGCATCACAGTTGCAGGGCTGTTTTGGCAGCAAAAGGGGGGCCAACACAATATTAGGAAAGTGGTCATAATGTTATGCCTGATCAGTGTATATAGAACTACTATAGAAAATAGAAATAGAAAAGGGGCACTTGTAGTCTAATGGTTAAGGTATTGGACTAGTAAGCATAAGGTTGCTGGTTCAAACCCGACCACTTCCAGGTTGCCACTGTTTGGCCCTTGAGCAAGGCCCAACCAGTATTTGCTATAATAAAAAAAGATTGTCGAACTAATGGCATTTTACAGGCCTTGATAATGAGAGCAACATACATTCATGACCAAGTGATTGGAGGTTAAGGGTATTGCATGAGGGCCCAATGGTGAAAAACATGGCAGTGGTTTGACCTTCTGATGACTAATACAGAAGTTTAACCACTGATCCACCACTGCTCTGGTATCTATAATACAATCAAATAATATATCAATCAGTACATATCAAGGTAACAAGATTTTTAGGCTATTTTCTTTTATAAAAATGAGTGAATGAGTGTTTTACAATTACAGTCTTACATTTGGTTTATTAAATATTAAATAGCAAACAATGCTATTTGCTTTGCCAAGCTTACCATCACATATTTCAAATAGCAATTTACAGTTTATCAAAGTTACTTTTACCTTCTGGATTTATAGTTTACTCTGGCAGTAAACTGTTTTTCAGAACTACTTTCACAATTTAGCTGGTATCAAGACAAACAGTAGGTGCAAACCACCAATTTCCTTTACACTTTGCAGAGGCTTGCATTATTAAAAACAAGCATTTAATCCACTGTCCACATACTGATGGAAATGTTGTATTTAAATAATATATCATTTTAATATTTTATATTCAATTCACTGTTAAGTATTGACTATTAGCATTTTTATGTCCATGTGGAAAAAATGCCATCTATTTTAGGCCACAGTATTAATGTTTAAGCACTTACTCTTATGTATGCTATAGTATTTTCTGAGTACAGTTGTCTTATGATGTTTTTGGTTACAAACTATTACCAAGAGACTGTTATTAACTGCTCATAACCGAGCTGTATGTGTATAAATATAATGTGTTTTGTATTGCTTTTGAATCATCTGCACTTAAAAATGTCTATTTTGGTTTTATGCCACGTGCATATCATTTGTTTGTTTATTTGTTTATTAGTATTTTACACCTTGGTTATACTCTTGACAGGAAAGTTAGTCACTCACTACACAAGGTTCATCAGTTCACAAGGTTATATCGAACACAGTCATGGACAATTTAGTGTCTCCAATTCACCTCACTTGCATGTCTTTTGACTGTGGGAGGAAACCTGGGTTCCTGGAGGAAACTTATTCGGACAAGGGGAGAACATGCAAATTCCACATAGAAAGGATCCGGACCGTCCCACCTGGGGTTCAAAAAAAGCACCTTCTTGCTGTGAGGCGACAGTGCTACCTACTTAGCCACCGTGCCGCCCTTTACATAGCATTTAACAGTTCTATTACAGTTGTAGTAAATTCTGTATTAATTATATATTACACATCAGAACTGTTTTAAAGTTTATCACATTTTCTCGCTCAGAAAAAAAACATTTCTTGACATTTTTGAAAACCACACAAAAAGTACACCTCACTGTCATGCTACATGATAAGTATAATTTCCTCCTATACTTATCATGCATGGTGGGATGAACCTGCTGTCTTGATGGAAAAGTGAATGAAGTGGCTATTGAGCGGAACAGAACCATATGTAATAGTTGTTACATGTAGATACATATGTCAATATTGCACATGCTTGAGTGTGTTTTTAAATCCTGTTTTAATGTATTTTGTACAGTTTACTGGATGCTTTTGAAAAGTTGGGACGTTTTGTATAACACAATAAAATCTGTGATTTGTTAATTGTCTTGAACCTTTTTTTTAACTGATAAAAGTAGAAAGAAAAGATTTCCAATATTATCACTAGTCACTTTCACTGTAGTTTGTAAATACTAACACACACATGCCTGAAACATACTTAAGTTGGGACAGAGGCATGTTTACCCCCCGTTCCATCACTTTTCCTATTAATGAGAGTAATTATTGTTGCAAGTGGAATTTTGGTCCATCCTTGCTTGATACCAAACTTCAGCTGTGCAACAGTCCATGGTTGCCACTGCCTGATTCTCTTCTTCGTGCTGCAACATACATTTTCAATAGGAGACAGTTCTGGACTGCAGGCAGGCCAGTCAAGCACACACATTTTGTGTCTACAAATCCACACTGTTGTAGCACATGCAAAATGAGGCCTGGCATCGTCTTGCTGAAATAATCATTGACTTCCCTTTGCCTTGATGGCAGCATGTGTCTCTCAAAAATAACATTATACACCTCCACGTCAGTGGTACCTTCACACATATACAAGTAACCATTGCCCTGGGCACTGATGCACCCCCATACCATGACACATGTTGGCTTTTGCATCTTTCACTGATAACAGTCTGGATTGTCCTTTTCATCTTTGGCAACAAGAACTTGATGTCCATTTTTCGTGAAAACAAGCCGAACCGTGGACTCATCTGACCACTCATCTGACGTTTTCACTGTCTATTGGACCATCTGAGATAAGCTCAGGCCCAGAGAACTCTGAGGCATTTCTGCATACAATGAATGCACAACATTCTCTTTATGTAATAAAGATTCAGGTTGCATTTCTGGATGTATCGACAGACTGTGTTAAGTGACAGTCCCGAGTATTAGGATATTCCCAAGTCATGAATTAATGTGTTTCAGCCACAATAATTGCTAACAGGTGTAATAAATTATACAGTACATTATATTTACTGTTCCAGCATGAGCAAGCTCTATAAAGACATGAAGAAAAGCTTAATTTTAAGAAACTCCAGTGACTTGCTAGTTGGATCATTTACATTTTCAGCACTTAGCAGATAATTTTATCCAAAACAACTTACAGTATACAGTCTAAGCAATTGAGGGTTAAGGGCCATGCTCAAGGGCCCAACAGTGGCAACCTGTCCAATGCTGTAACTGCTAGGTTACAACTGCATGAAGAAAAGCTGAACAGCTCTAGAATGAACCGAAACATCAACTGAGGCTTTCTTGACCAACATGAGTCCTGACATCAGCTCCACTGAACAGCTTTGGAATAAACTAGAACATCAACTGAGGCTTTCTTTTGACTGAATGAGCACAAATTTCCACAGACATACTTCAAAGTCTTGTGGGAAGCCTTCTTAAAAGAACTGCTGTTGTTATAATCTTAAAAATTCATCTTGTACTTTTTAGCTTTGGGGCAACACAAGAAAAAATAAAAATCAGCACAACTAAACCACAACTTACAGCCTTTTTGCCGCCTTACATTATTTCTCAGAAGGTCTTAAGGTTATGTTGTAATTCTATGTTTTGATTTGCACAACATAAGAAAGCAGCGATAGAAATTACCAAGAAAATGACAAATCCTTCAAAGCATGCAGTGAGGTGTTATAGGAGAGCAGGGAGCAGACATCTACCTGCCCGTTTGAACACTGGTGCACGTAGGTGTTCTGCTATCTTCTCCTTCCTGTCATATTTACCTTTAGCTAAGCTCTACTACAGGATGATCATAACCACAAACACTATGTGCCTCGCTTCATTTTACCAGTTACAGGTGCTTCTTTATTTCATGCAGCCGCAATACTATATTTAGATCAAGCAAATGTTTGCCAACATCTAAAAAAAGGATTGTGTGGGCAACTTTTAGGGACAGGTTGCAATATTGCTTTTGCGTAGGTAGTATTATTTCACATTGTGGCCTTAAAGCTTTTTGCAAACTTGTAATTGAATACAGAAAAAAACGTTCTAAGCCGCTTATCCTAATCAGGGTCACGGGGGTGCTGGAGCCTATCCCAGTTATAAGTGGGTGCAAGGCATACACTAACAAAACAAACACATTCACACCTTAACACACACATATCCAAGGGCAATTTTTGCATCTGTAATTAATCTGACTGCATGTCTTTGGACTGCAGGAGAAAACCGGAGCTCCTGGAGGAAACCCAAACTCTTCACAGAAAGGACCCACACCTCTCCACCTGGGAATCAAACTCATAACCCTCTTGCTGTGAGACGACAGTGTTCAACAATAATATTTACTAGTATTGGTAGTATTGGTAGTATTGGCGCTTGGGTAAATTATGCTAGCCCACTATCACTGAGATCCTGGGTTCTAATCCCCTGCGGTGCTATTGTCCAGTTTGATGTCTACACACATACATAATTAACTATATCTGAGGGGGGTGGCCTATGAGGGGAATGGATCCCACAATGGACTGGCGTCTTGTCTAAGGTGTGTTACTGCATTGTACCCAGTGATTCCAGACAAACCAGACCCAATCTAACCCTGACCAGAATAAATGAGAGGTAAAACATGAAAAGAAAATTTACATTTGCAGAATTTAGCAGACACTTTTCTCCAAAAAGACTTGCCTGAATACAGTTTAAGCAATTGAGGGTTAAAGGTCTTGCTTAAGGGCCCAACAGTGGCAACCAGTACCTTAACCACTGAGCTTCCACTGCCCATAAATCTTCAATTACAGAGATTTCTCTAGATTCTCTAAATGTTTTAAGAATGTTAAAGGCTGTAGATAGTGAAAAGCTAGATTTATCAGCACACATTTGTGCAGTTTATGACATGTCAGTGTACTGATGGAAGATTTAAGTAAAATGTTACCAATAATTAATAAGAATGTGACAAGAAGTTCCACAGTAAACAACTATAAATTAACTAATTAATCAATTGGTTACCAATAGGCAGCTTGTTGGGCTCAAGGAGAAAAAATGAGCACCTTACACTGCATAACACCACCTGTACACCATTCTTATTATTTCTTTTTATATATGTATATATTTTATTCATGCATTTTCTCCCCTTTTTCTCCCTTTTAGCATGTCCAATTGCCTGATTGTGCCATGCTTCCTCTCCAATGCCAATCCCTGCTCTGATTGAGGAGAACGAAGCTAACCCACACCCTCTCCGACACGTGGGCAGCATGCTGTATGCATCTTATCACCTACACTTTGACGAGTGCAGTGCAGCTCAGCACTGTGTATGGAGAGACACACCCTGACAGCACTCTTTTCTCATCTCTGTGCAGGCGCCAGTAATCAGCCAGCAGTGGTCATAATTGAATTAGTTATGAGAGAGAGACCCTTGTGTGTTTTTACCACTGCGCCACCTGAGCGGCCCCCATTCTTATTATTTCTACCTTAATTTCGCTCATAAGCCGTGAGTTACATGGATTTCTCTAGATTCTCTAAATGTTTCAATAATATTATAGGCTGTAGATGGCAAAAATACTACAATTCCTGCCATCATGTATTGAAAAATTACACTATTAATTATTTTATTTATTTATTTATTTATTTTTTTGCAAAGTATGGAACTTTGACACATCCTTGCTTGTTTTATATTTTATTTGCATTTTACTTATTATTGCAACTATTTCAGTACAGGTTTGTAAAGTGAAATGCATTTTATCAGTAGGTTGTACTCTGTGGTACATATTTTTTTACAACAGCTTTCTATGTTTCACAATTATGCCAGGGCAACAGTGATTTCAATAACCACACAGCCAGGTGTGAAATCTGTTACTAACAAAGAAACAGAAATCAAAACAAAACAGTCATTGCAGTGAAATAGTGAAATGCTAACTGATTTTGCTTCTCCTGTCTGTATACAGCATTTAAGCATGTTATTACATTTGTAAGCATCATAACTGTACACAAATTAAGTTTCTACAGCATAGTTTTGTATCCAAGTGCATTATTTACTTTTAAAACAATGTTATGACATTCTATTTTAGAATATTCATTTATTTATTGTCTGTTTTACCACCGCTTCATCCTGTTCATGGTGGGTCCTATTCACTGGGAGAAAGGCAGAAAACACCTCGGTCACCAGTCCATCACAGGGCAAACACACACACACACACACACACACACACACACACAGAAAGACACACTCACACCTAGGACAACTTTAGTATCTCCAATTAACCTGACTGCGAGAGGAAACCGGAGCACCTAATGGAAACCCACTCAGACACGGAGAGAACATGCAAACTCCACACAGAAAGGACCTGGACCACTCCATCTGGGAATCAAACCCTTGCTTTGAGGCAACAGTGCTACCCACCATGCTGCCCCTATTTTAGAATTTTAGATCACATACACGTTACGGACGAAAGTATGTAAAATCCTTTTTAAAACTTGCATTCCAAGAGCGTGCGCATTGATATGTAGTTGATATAAGAGCCTTCACCCTTTCGAAAAGGCTTTTTATAAAGTGTGTCTGTGGGCAGAGGTGATTTAACCTGCCTGTGGGCCCAGGGGCTACGGCTGGTTGTGGGCCCCCACGTATAGTTTTCATAAAATCAGTACACAACGCAAGACAACATAGTTCAGTGGCGTAACTAGGAGCTCATGGGCCCCAGTGCAAAAAATAATTTTGGGTCTCTCTCTCTATATATATACTGTATATAGGTCCAGTAACGTTATGCAGGTTACACAGATTCCCAAAATCCCTTGCTATGCACTCACTGTGTATTGTGATTACATGTATTCTAATATTTCATTGTCTTTTAGTTATTTCTATATTTTACTTAATGAAAATATTGTCGTGTTTTTACTTTTGTTATCGCGGCACTTTACCGCTAGCATTAGCCACTTGTTACTGCAGAGAGTCGGCTCACCTAGCCGCTGTCCGGTGGGGATGCATGGGTCTTTTGCTGTGCGGTGGTGGAGGTGTGGGAATAAAGGCACACGACAGGGTAGAGTCACTTTAACTGTTTAGTCAGGACTTCAATAAGTGTTGAGCACTTTAGACTGACGAGCTCCAGCACCCGAACTTCAATGCTGGGAACATAAGGCGAGTCTCGTTTACAAAACTAACTGCAGAACGTCCGAACGCACATGTATAAACCTGGTGCTGCATTCTGATTGGCTGAGCTGAATGTCACTCACATACTAGCTCTAACGTTCACGTTGCTTAACTGAAACCACCAATCAGAATTACAGCAGCTCGTTAGAGTTTATCTGGCCAATCAACAGTCAGAAATATGAATAACGTGTAAATGATTGACAAAATCATTGGTTTGTAAGCTTCCCTATTCATATTAACCAAAATAACTAACAAAATAAATAAAAAATAAAACAGCCAATCCGGGGCCCTCAATTATTCGGTAGGCCTGTGCATTAAATCGCCCCTGTCTGTGGGAATTTGTGTCCATCCAGCCAAAACACATTTGTGAGGCCAGGGACAGACATAAATATCCATTTGTAATCAGCTATCTGATTATAATTAAGAATAATTTAATGTAACACAAAGCACTTATGTAAAAATAGAAAACTGAAGTCATAAGACAGAGAGAAACTTCTATCATCAGAATGAGTAAAAACATAAATACACACACCTGCAGCTAGTTCCTCATCCTATTTTTTACAACACTCATCCCTTGCCAAATGGCCCTGATGTGTGTGTCACTTCCTTATTTAACCCTTGTGTTCTGTTGACATTGACTTTACTGCCTTGTTGTGATGAGTAGGTAAAACAAAATTACATTGGGTTAAATGAACAGGGTTTTGTGTGTGTGTGTGTGTGTGTGTGTGTAAGAGAAACATGATAATCTATTGCAAGCAAAAGGATAAAAATTAAGGGGTGTTTGAAGCACAGTATATATATATATATACAGTGTATCACAAAAGTGAGTACACCCCTCACATTTCTGCAAATATTTTATTATATCTTTTCATGGGACAACACTATAGAACTAAAACTTGGATATAACTTAGAGTAGTCAGTGTACAGCTTGTATAGCAGTGTAGATTTACTGTCTTCTGAAAATAACTCAACACACAGCCATTAATGTCTAAATGGCTGGCAACATAAGTGAGTACACCCCACAGTGAACATGTCCAAATTGTGCCCAAAGTGTCAATATTTTGTGTGACCACCATTATTATCCAGCACTGCCTTAACCCTCCTGGGCATGGAATTCACCAGAGCTGCACAGGTTGCTACTGGAATCCTCTTCCACTCCTCCATGATGACATCACGGAGCTGGTGGATGTTAGACACCTTGAACTCCTCCACCTTCCACTTGAGGATGCGCCACAGGTGCTCAAATGCGTTTAGTCCATCACCTTTACCTTCAGCTTCCTTAGCAAGGCAGTTGTCATCTTGGAGGTTGTGTTTGGGGTCGTTATCCTTTTGGAAAACTGCCATGAGGCCCAGTTTTCGAAGGGAGGGGATCATGCTCTGTTTCAGAATGTCACAGTACATGTTGGAATTCATGTTTCCCTCAATGAACTGCAGCTCCCCAGTGCCAGCAACACTCATGCAGCCCAAGACCATGATGCTACCACCACCATGCTTGACTGTAGGCAAGATACAGTTGTCTTGGTACTTCTCACCAGGGCGACGCCACACATGCTGGACACCATCTGAGCCAAACAAGTTTATCTTGGTCTCGTCAGACCACAGGGCATTCCAGTAATCCATGTTCTTGGACTGCTTGTCTTCAGCAAACTGTTTGCGGGCTTTCTTGTGCGTCAGCTTCCTTCTAGGATGACGACCATGCAGACCGAGTTGATGCAGTGTGCGGCGTATGGTCTGAGCACTGACAGGCTGACCTCCGACGTCTTCAACCTCTGCAGCAATGCTGGCAGCACTCATGTGTCTATTTTTTAAAGCCAACCTCTGGATATGACGCCGAACACGTGGACTCAACTTCTTTGGTCGACCCTGGCGAAGCCTGTTCCGAGTGGAACCTGTCCTGGAAAACCGCTGTATGACCTTGGCCACCATGCTGTAGCTCAGTTTCAGGGTGTTAGCAATCTTCTTATAGCCCAGGCCATCTTTGTGGAGAGCAACAATTCTTTTTCTTACATCCTCAGAGAGTTCTTTGCCATGAGGTGCCATGTTGAATATCCAGTGGCCAGTATGAGAGAATTGTACCCAAAACACCAAATTTAACAGCCCTGCTCCCCATTTACACCTGGGACCTTGACACATGACACCAGGGAGGGACAACGACACATTTGGGCACAATTTGGACATGTTCACTGTGGGGTGTACTCACTTATGTTGCCAGCTATTTAGACATTAATGGCTGTGTGTTGAGTTATTTTCAGAAGACAGTAAATCTACACTGCTATACAAGCTGTACACTGACTACTCTAAGTTATATCCAAGTTTCATGTCTATAGTGTTGTCCCATGAAAAGATATAATGAAATATTTGCAGAAATGTGAGGGGTGTACTCACTTTTGTGATACACTGTATATATAGTAATACCGGTATTATTTGGGTGGTGGATGATTTTCAGCACTCCAGTGACACTGACATTGTGGTGGTGTGTTAGTGTGTGTTGTGCTGGTATGAGTGGATCAGACACAGAAGCGCTGCTGGAGATTTTAAATACCGTGTACACTCACTGGTCACTCTATTAAACACTCCTACCTAGTTGGTCCACCTTGTAGATGTAAAGTCAGAGACGATCGCTCATCTATTGCTGCTGTTTGAGTTGGTCATCTTCTAGACCTTCATCAGTGGTCACAGGACGCTGCCCATGGGGCACTGTTGGCTGGATATATTTGTGGTTGTTGGACTATTCTCAGTCCAGCAGTGACAGTGAGGTGTTTTAAAAACTCCAGCAGCATTGCTGTGTCTTATCCACTCATACCAGCACAACACACACTAACACACCACCACCATGTCAGTGTCACTGCAGTGCTGAGAATCATTCATCACCCAATTAATACCTGCTCTGTAGTGGTTCTGTGGGGATCCTGACCATTGAAGAAGAGCATGAAAGAGCCCAAACACCCCACTGATTTGTCACATTATTAAACTACACATCATTTACCAGCACATCCAGTTTAACATTAAAGCTTAGTGTAGATGATTGTTGATTGCTGTATTTATTGTAAAGAAAATGTGAAAGTTGTTTTCTTATTTAAAACGAGTACCACTATCATTGTGAACTATGACCCCACCTGGTGGTAAAGACTTGGCAAGCCTTCTGTTCAATAGAGTCTGTTTAACATATTAGATTTTTTTTGTTTGTTTACTCAACGTTGCCACTAGAGTGAAGCAGTAAAACATTTAGTTGATTTCAGTAAGAGGTTCAGCATGTATTACACAAACAGTGACGAACAGTGATTAGAACAGTTATAAATACTGGCAAACACACCTCTGTCCTAGCTTTTTTGGGAGTGTTTCAGACATCACATTCTAAATTGATTTAAATTTACAATTCACTAAATTTAAAAAGAAGAAATGCTTTGCTTTGGATAGTTATACTTATCTTAGTGAGAACGTGTTGGTGAATAGTAATCAATTCTCTGACTGTTTTTCTTACCTGATGCCTGGCAGGAGTTTGATACCTCATAAACACACTGTTAGCACTGTTGCCTCACAGCATGAAGGTCCTGGGTTCAATCCCCAGGTGAGGCGGTCCTTGTCCTTTCTGTGTGGAGTTTGCATGTTCTCCCTGTGTCTGCGTGGGTTTCCTCCAGGTGCTCCAGTTTCCTCCCACAGTCCAAAGACATGCAAGTGAGGTGAATTGGAGATACTAAATTGTCCATGACTGTGTTCGAAAAACCTTGTGAACTGATGAACCTTGTGTAATGAGTAACTACTGTTAATGTCATGAATGTAACCAAAGTGTAAAACATGACGTTAAAATCCTATTAAACAAACAAACATAAATACAATTCCTAATACAATTAGTCAGAACAAGACATGGAAAATTCATTCTATCAAGCTGATTATTGCCTCTTTATAATAAAATGTCTATACTATGCCCTCTCTAGTAATGGCACCACAGAAACAAATTAAATGCACCATATTGCACCATAAGGTAATAGCACTGTCTTTAAAAGTACTTCAGTTACAGTCAAGGAAATTAGCTTAAATTTTATTAACTTCTTTCACCCATTTTCCATGGCATAGTACTGTATGTATGCTTTAAAATCCAGAACTATCTGTACAGTACCTTATGTGCTACATAATGCCTCTATTGGCACAATGGTTCTCATTAAAAAGTAAGCGAAGTTGGCTGAGGGTAAGCCTGTGACGGCATTCTCAATGAATGCAAATATGCCATGGTAACACCAAACAATAACAGTAGCAACAACAGTACGATTTGTTGTTTGAGGTTGCTGTGGTTTTTTTTTTTTTTTTTTTTTTTTTTTTTTTTTTGGTGTTTGCAACTTTGCATTCTCTCACTCCAGTGGTGATTCTGTTTGACCAATAAACTGTTTCTTGTTTAACCCATACAGACGGCACTGCCAGGTTGCCACCCTTAACCCTCAATTGCTCAGACAGTATACTGTCACATTACTGTTAAGTCACTTTGGATGAAAATGTCTGCTAAATGGCAAAAATTTAAAATGTAAATGATAAATGTGGATTTAGTATAATAAATAATAACTACTAGTGGCACCCAGGTGGCGCCATGGGATATTCTGCTAACATACCAGCGCCGAGATTCTGAACTGCTCGGTTCAAAACTCGGCGTTGCCACCGGTCGGCTGGGCACCATCTAGCGGGCATAATTGGCAGTGCCTGCAGCAGACACAGTTCTGCTAGGGGCGGGATGACCAGAATATGTGGGTGGGGTCTTTAAACGCTGTGTAAGGACCCTGATTGGCAGATAGAGAGGCGCCTGTGCAGAGTGCATGGGTGAAAAAGGGTTCTGCAAAGGGCTGCGCGCGGGTCAGTGGAGGTGTGAGCAGCAACATACACACCTCGACTCAATCAGGGATCCCCCAGCAGCGGAAGACAAACTGACTACACTAAATTGGGAGAAAATGCATAAATAAAATAGAAAAAAAACCCAAACAAACTACTAACTACTATTAACTACTGTTACAGGCGATTACTTGTGAAGTCTGGCCTGTAATATTGACACCAGTGTAGTTTTTTTTTTTGGACTTACAATCCCCACTGTCCTAGCGCTAATCAGCACTCACTGTGTTAACGCTTTAAAAGCAGGCTGGTAAATCTGTCTGTATCTGTATTTCTAATTGGTGTAAAGGAAAGTTCAGAAAAGAAATGGGAAAAAAGGAAAGGAAAAAAGTTGTGGTAGAATGGTTTTGGAAGTGTGACATGCTGGGTGTACTAAATCATCTAGTAACTGATTTTTCAGTTGCTCTAGCACTCTTTCAGTTTTTGACTTTCCTTCCTGTCTTTTCCCCTGTTTTTCAAGCTTTTCAAAAGTCTAATGCAACACTCGGTGTATAAAAAGTCAGCAGAAACAGCCACAAACAGTGGCTTCCTGCTAAGGTGTTGCCATCTGCGGTTGCAAAGGCAATAGCATTTTACAGAGTTAGCAAATGTCAGACCTGTAAATGCGACTGTAAATAAGTTTACATGCAAAATGTTTAATACAGTACTATAGATGACTGCTTTACAGATATTATTATTATTATTTTTAGATAAAAATCTATGTGAGCTCATGCAACAGCCACAGAAAAATGCTTATCTTTCATCTTCTTTCGTTCTGAGAAAATTATTGACCTGGTATCTTTTCCTTACCTTCCTAGTATTAAGGCCTCAACCGCACTTTGTCTCTAACATTGTATAAAACAATTTTTAGAACTGACATACCTGCTAACACATCCAACATCACATTAAGCTAAAAAATTTTGTTACTTGCCAACTTTAAAATCTATTTTTTTTCTTTTTGAGAATGTTGGGTCTAACACATGGCATCTGTGCTTCAGATCAGTTCAGTAACTGATTCTTACAAACACATACCTGTAACCACTAGGTGAATTGTGGACAGTGGTAGTCTAGTGGCTAAAGCTTTAAGCAAGGTCCTTAACCCTCAATGGCTGAGCTGGGCTGCGTATAAGCTGGGATATGCGGAAAAAAGTGTCTAATAGAGTGGACAGTGAGTGGACACGGTATTTAAAAACTCCCGCAGCGCTGCTGTGTCTGATCAACTCATACCAGCACAACACACACTAACACACCACCACCATGTCATTGTCACTGCAGTGCTGAGAATGATCCACCACCTAAATAATACCTGCTCTGTGGTGGTCCTATAGGGGGTTCTGACCATTAAAGAGCAGGGTGAAAGCAGGTTAAAAAAGTATGTAGAGATACAGCGGTTCTATATGGTAAGTGGAGCTCATAAAAATGGACAGTGAGTGTAGAAACAAGGAGGTTTTAATGTTATGGCTGATCAGTGTATGTATAAATGACAAATAAAGGCATTCTATTCTAATCTATTTGACGGAAAGCAGAAATTTAGCATTATCTTGTGCTCATTAGGTAAAATAGCTTCATTCCAATATTCATGGGCTAGTCTGAGCCTTCTCGCAATGGCATAGCAGCTGTAACGGATGCTAATAAATGAGGAAATGTCCTTCTTAATTCATGTTCCCTTTTAAAGAATGGGTAGTACATGCAGTCCTCTATACCCAGCCATATTACGGCATTTAGAACTTACATTTGTGCACATTTGTCACCTCCAAACTTCCCTTTACCCTTGAAACTGTGTAACTGCCACCGTTATGTTTTTGTAATTCATTTAAGTGTCAGGTAAATATCATGTTCATTTTACATTTACACACAATATCAATCACCTTTACTAAAAGGTTTAGGCCAAAGGTTTACTGAGCATTTAGGCCAAAGAGTCCAGTACTTTAACTGCATTGTCTTAATACTTGCAAATCCCAAACCAGTATAAACTACATGCTACTGGCTGGTACCCACTTATTTTCTGACACTTGGTAACACTGCTATGTTAAAACTAACCTTAAATAGTAAACAACTGAGGTGGAATCCCGCTCATTTTCAATGGGTCTGTTTTTGTCACAGAGTAGGTTATTTATTTTTAATCCATTTCTAAAAGTAGACACTCATCCTTACTCTCCAGGACACCCAATGAGAATGGAGGTCCCTGCTGAGTCTGGTTCCTCTTAAGGTTTTTTCCTGTAATTTTAAAGCAGTTTTTCATTGTCACTGTCACCCTGAGCTTGCTCAACAGGGTTTTTTGGTCTGTCAGTCCTGGCTCCTGTAAAGTTGCTTTGAGACAATGTCTAATGTAAACAGCGCTATATGACTTGACCTTTGTGGCAACAGATGGGGAAGAGGCCCTTGTCTGTTCTTGTGCCAAAAAAGTTTGGTGTGGAGGAACTCCAGTGTCCTGTACAGTAGTGTGGAGGCTGTTATATCCGCAAACGGGGGGAGGCTTGTTTGTTTATTAGTATTTTAACATCATGTTTTACACACTTTGTTACATTCATGACAAAAACGGTTACTCATTACACAAGATTCATCAGTTCACAAGATTATATCAAACACAGTCATGGACAATTCAGTATCTCCAATTCACCTCACTTGCATGTCTTTGGACTGTGGGAGGAAACCGGAGCACCCGGAGTAAACCCACTCAGATATGGGGAGAACATGCAAACTCAACATAGAAAGGACCCGAACGGCCCCACCTGGGGATCGAACCCAGGACCTTCTTGCTGTGAGGCGATGGTGCTACCCACTTAGCCACCGTGCAGCAACTCCATATTAAGGCAACTCCATATTAATGCACATAGTTTTGAAATATAATGCCCAAGAATTGTCAAGCGTCCACATGCTTTTGGCTGAATAGTTTATACATGGTAGAGTAACATCTAAACAATCCTTTTATTTTAAATGATTGTAATATTTTTGACTAGTATAGACAGAAAAGAAAAACTCAAGCAGAAATAGATGGTAGTTTTTAGAAGAAATGATCATTTGTGGTGGTGGTGTCAGTGATCATAGTTTATTTTTTGGCTGGATTAGCCATAGAAACTATTAAGTAATTATACATACATGGTATGTAAACATTTCTTCCTGAAATTCTTCAATGGTGCTATAGAAAATCACACAAAAAAGACATTGTTGTTAAGCAGAGAGGACAGTGAATTAAAGTATAAGCAAGTTTTATAATTCAAGTATAAGCAAGTTTAATAATATTTTATAATAAAGAAAAAATAGTATTAGACACAATTACATTATATTATTTAGAAGTGTGAAATTGACAGTGTGTGGTATTTACAGAGCTGTACAGTGCTTTTATATGGCAAAAAAAAAAAAAAAAAAAAAAAAAAATGGATCCAACAAATAAAACCTCAACTTATTTCTAAAGGCTGGCTAGATCTGGTAAACATTGTCATATCCTTTCAAACTGTTACAGAAAAGAACCCTGACATTGGCGATGTTTATTAAACAGAAATCACATGACTGAAACCTTATAGTAGGAATTCACACGTTAGAATGTCTCTGATTTAAGTCTTGCCAGTCTATCGTTTCATCTTCACCACACACTGATCTATAAATGGCTGATTTTGCTGCCTACGTCTGTTCCTGGCATTTGACTAAAAAACATACATGGTTTTGAGTGGAAAACGTCTAATTCACGCAAATTATGTACCCAAAAAGCCACAAGGTTAATGCTAAGATGTAATAGAAACTGTGGTTAGGATGATGTCCTTCAAATGTACACACTGGTGAACTGGTGATTCCCTTTAGTGGTAAAAAATTGTTCATTATAAGTGTAAACAAGTACAAAACTGAAGAAGTGAAGGTCTATGATTAAGTTTGTTCAGTGGAAAGTTTCTGTTCCATTGTGACTTTTAGTTTAATAGTAGGTGAGAAATGTCTGAGGGTGTCATCTCATAAAAGGTCACTCAGCACCTTGCTGTATTTGTGTATTTAATTGCACCCACAGACATAAATAGCAAAGAAAGCTAACTATGAATGAATGTGGCCAACTGTGTACACTGATCAGCCATAACATTAAAACTGCCTCCTTGTTTCTACACTCACTGTCCATTTTATCAGCTCCACTTACCATATAGAAGCACTCTATTTCTCTACATACCTTTTTAGCCTGCTTTCACTCTGTTCTTTAATGGTCAGTACCACTACACAGCAGGTATTATTTAGGTGATGGCTCATTCTCAGCACTGCAGTGACACTGACATGGTGGTGGTGTGTTAGTGTGTGTTGTGCTGGTATGAGTGGATCAGACACAACAATGCTGCTGGAGTTTTAAAATGCCATGTCCACTCACTGACCACTCTATCAGACACTCCTACCTAGTTGGTCCACCTTGTAGATGTAAAGTCAGAAATGATCGATCATCTATTGCTGCTGTTTGAGTCGGTCATCTTCTAGACCTTCATCAATGGTCACAGGACACTGCCCACAGTGCGCTGTTGGCTGGATATTTTTGGTTGGTGGACTATTCTTAGGCCAGCAGTAACAGTGAAGTGTTTAAAAACTCCATCAGCATTGCTGATGGCATTGTATTTTCTTGCCTTATTTCTTGCCTTATAACTTTTTGGGCTATTTTTTAGAAGCAGAAATGCCATGTCACTACACTGTCATTGCTTTGTGATGGTTGGCTGCTCAGATGTATCAGTGCTTCTTGTCTTGTGTCATTTGTAGCAGACTAGTCTCTGATAATGCGGCCCATGTCTAAAATCGTGGCTAGAGCTGAGCAAAGTTTCCTTTAAAGATTATCCAAACAAACAGACTAATCATAAATGGGCGGCACAGTGGCTAAGCGGGTAGCACTTTCACCTCACAGCAAGAAGGTCCTTTCTGTGTGGAGTTTGCATGTTCTCCCCGTGTCTGTGTGGGTTTACTCCGGGTGCTCTGGTTTCCTCCAACAGTCCAAAGACATGCAAGTGAGATGAATTGGAGACACTAAACTGTCCATGACTGTGTTCGATATAACCTTGTGTGAACTGATGAACCTTGTGTAATGAGTAACTACTGTTCCTGTCATGAATGTAACCAGTGTGTAAAACATGACGTTAAAATCCTAATAAATAAACAAACAAACTAATCATAAATCAGCAACAGATCATTAATCCCTTTATCTAAAAGGTTATCCCTCTTTTTCATTTCAAAACAGGTTTGATAACCATTTATGTTTTTGCCTTTTCACAAGAATTGACCATCCTTGACAAACACCCCAAAGAAAACCACTTTCAATTGAATTCAATTCTTTGAATCACACATCAAAACAGATACACCTATGTCATGAAATTGTTGGCTTTGGTGGGTAAAAACAGCCGTCACAGTCGACTGTTCAATTGAAATGTTGATTGTGGAAATTAGGGAACATAAACAATATACTTGTTTTGGTGGATCACTGGTTCTACATCACTAACCAAAAAAAATCCCCAAGGTGGAAAGTGGGTGCAAAAAGGTTACATGTCTAATATTAACCTGTACTCATTTTCTTTAAAACAGGACAACAGTCACCTCACAAGATGACACAAACTGTTGTAATGTGGTACTGTGGTAAAATGGATAAATCAACATTGGCTTAACTTGTTAATCAGGACAGCTAAAATGATTAGTTTCATTTCACAGAGAGCTCTTTCCATTTCACTCAAGGTTCAGCTAAGTGGTGATTAATATTCATACTTAAGTTTTCCCCTCAGCACTTGCTCGTACGTGAGGTAGAATTATTAGTTGGTGTGGTTGTACTGTATGTACTTTTACAAACTGTAATGTGTTATTATGTTGAAGATTTGAAAGCAAACACTTGCTAACACCGTTTCCATACCAAATGTAATGTTAGTAATTTACTGTGAGAGTGCAATTTGCTGTCTGCCATATTGCAGTAATGGGGCTGGATTGGGGTTTGAAAAAACTTAATCAGAATTTCTCTTTACATTTCAGAATCTAATAATAAAATACTGTATGTTCATAAATAAATAAATGCCCCCGAAACAGCCTAGTCATTGGGAGGTGCACTTGTTGGTGTGCTCTCAATGCCGGTCTAAAGCGTAAACACTGTGCCAAGTATGGTATGCAGACCAGATCCATTCTGACGACCCCTTTATATACAGTAGTTATTAAAAGAAAAAAAAACTGACCATCATCCTTCTTCACTAAATTCTAAAGTAGGCATTATGGTAGCTAACTGTAGCATTATTTTATTTAACATCTG
Organism: Trichomycterus rosablanca; assembly: GCF_030014385.1. Classification (NCBI taxonomy): domain Eukaryota; kingdom Metazoa; phylum Chordata; class Actinopteri; order Siluriformes; family Trichomycteridae; genus Trichomycterus; species Trichomycterus rosablanca. The sequence goes on along the minus strand of NC_085999.1, from coordinate 31,198,285 downwards.
CAAATTCAGATTTAGTCATATCCAATTACCCAATTGCATTACGCTTCCTCTCTACTGATGCGGATCCCCCCTCCGACACGTGTGCAGTAGCCGACTGCATCTTTTCACCTGCACAAGGCGAGTTCATATGCGAATCAGCTTTGTGTACAGAGAGCCACACCCTGTCCACATTAGTCCTCGACTCTGTGCAGGCGCCGTCAATCAGCCAGCAGAGATCGTAATTACATCAGTTATGAGGTCCCTCTCCGCCTTCCCAATGTTTATTTATAAGAATTGCAGATTTTACATGTTTTTATGCACTTATAAGCCACAGGCATTGAACAAATGGAAAAAAATGGAAAAAATCATTTAAAAAGGTGTCAACATACTTTTTTACTCCACATGCCCTTAATACTCCAATACCAAGCAGCATAAAACAAGAAGTGCTGAGTATTACCACATCATTTACACCATATCCAGTTCCTTATTCTCTCATGAGTCGTAATCACACGAGGACCCTTGAGTCTTAAGTCACTTACTCATCTTTTTGATGCATCCACAATGTCTGACATTTGTTGGCGCTGTACGTTTGCTTTCGTGTTTTGGGTTTGATCGTTTTGCTGTCTGTGTGAAGTATGGCACGTTCTCCCTATGTTCATGTGGGATTTCTCTTAGACTTTTGGTTACCTCCCATTTAAAAAAAAAACAAAAAAAAAACATGCTGATAGGGCAAAAAAGGGCAGCGGTAGCTCAGTGGTTAAAGTACTACACCAGTAATAAGAAAGTTGCCAGTTCAAGCTCCACCGCTGCCAAGTTGCCACTGCTGGGCCCCTGAGCAAGGATCTTAATCCTCAATTGCTCAAATTGTATTTGGTCATAATTGTAAATTGCTTTAAATACAAGTGTCTGCTAAATGCTATATATGCAGATATAGATACACTGGCTATAATAAATTGCCTTGAAGTCATAATTCAATTTATGGTGCTCAGGAATTGGCCAAATTTTGAATTGGCAAAAGTGGAAAATTATGGAAGCAGTTGAAGAATATACTGTATATAGTATATATATATATAATGGCTGTATATTGAGTTATTTTGAGGGAAGAATAAATTTACACTGTTATATAAGCTGCACACAGACTACTTTTCATTGTGTCAAAGTGTCATTTTGTCAGTGTTGTCCCATGAAAAGATATACTTAAATATCTGCAGAAATGTGAGGGGTGTACTCACTTTTGTGATACACTGTATATATATATATATATATATATATATATATATATATATATATATATATATATATATATATATATATATACATATACTGTACATATTATACTTTCATAGCACCAATAAGTATGACTTAAAGGATATATGAATCAGTGACTAATGATTAACAAGAGGCCTGTTAAATCTTACTTTTTTTTCTTTTACGATTATATGGTTGTAAATAAATTTTTTACACTAAGGCACTTGAAACTACTACAGACTAAAATCTTTATACTTATCACTTGTTATTACTAATCTAGTAATCTAATCTAGTACTCTAGGCCAGGGGTCTTCAACCTGTGGGGCTTGGCTGAGGGGGCGCGAGCGGCTGTCCGGGGGGGGGGGGGGGGGGGGGGGGCTGGTGCTCTAGGCTACCAAATGAGGATTGGGGTCCACGTTGATGCTGGTTCCTCTCAGGGTGTCTACCTTGCAATATTTAGGTAGTTTTTTCTTGCCGTTATTGCCCTTGGCTTGCTCATGAGGGATTTTTGGTCTTGGAATCTGTTCAAGTTGCTTTGAGGCGAAATTCAAACACATCTGACTTGACTCTAGACGTTTGATATAGCGTATTTACTAAGGGCGTTCTTGGTAACAATACGGTTAATCTCAAGACCTGTGTGACTGGACAGTAGTGCTTTAAAAAGAACCTTCTAACTCTTCACTTTAGTTTAACTGCAAGAACAACAATAAATCAGCTGATATTATACAGGAATAATGGTTCTGAAAATAAAGGCCATTTCTGATTTGATTTTACATACTGCACAAAACTTCTGACACAAATCCTAAATACAAATACCATATTGTTGTTGTATAAAGATTGAATTAATGCTTATAAACTGTATGAAAGTCTGGATTTCTTCAAATAAAGCACTGACACTAAGAAAAAATCTAACCAGTCTGAGTTTTTTTATTAGAAAATTCAAGTTTTGTTCTGAAATCGAACTTCCTCACCACAAGCAAAAATGAGAACAGGGACGATTCTTCTTAACTTTTCAAAACAACTTTCAACCTTTTTTTAAGGTTGTGAAATGCTACCAGAAATGAAGACATTAGAAGTTTGACCTAAACAGCACATGGTGAAAAAGTAGACTGGAGCTTAAAGAGGCGGACCTAAATACAGGAAATTATGTCAGTCACCATGGTGACAGCAGCACACTGAAAAGAAAGATCTCTTTTTTTACTGATCATTTGCTTTGTGGAACAAATGTGGTGCACATTTCAGGACCGGCAGAGGCAACATCCGCCACTGCCATGCCGACAGAAATAACAGCCACTGACCGTTTGGAGAGAAAAAACGTTGGTAAGAAGCTTTGATACATTTTTAAAACTGTTTTTTCTTAAGCTGTATTTATGTAGGTACTATTTTTAAATAAAATGTAACACATTTAAATCAGATTTATTCAAAGACGTTCATTATAAATGTCCTTGTGCAGAATGTGATGTTTGCATGAAGACAAACAAAATACTAAAAGTCAACTAGAACCCCTTTACATCATCAGAGCAATAATCTAATGTAACCTAATTATACATTTAAAATTATAAAGAAGATTTTCATGTGATGATGATGTGAAAGCAGCGGTTCATCAGTGGCTACACGCTGAACCAAAAAAATTTTTTGCTGATGGCATTACATACATCAGAAGGTGACTGAGTAGAAAAGTGATGTCATTTGTTTTTGAAATTCTTAATAAATAGAGTTTAACAGTATTCCGATTCTAATGGGACCTACATGTTCGATTGGAATGCCAATGGAGGTTTGGCCAAAAGTAAAGTAAAGACACAATAAACAGAATGAATATGCAAGATATTTGAGGGTGGGAGGAGTAGTAATTGGTCATGTCCGAGAGACTGAGAGAGAGCTTATAGTCCGGATTTAACGCCATCTGATTTCCATCTTTTTGGATGCTCGAAGATTTAAGGAGAAGAAGATTTTCATGTGATGATGATGTGAAAGCAGCGGTGCATCAATGGCTACACACTCAACCATGGCATTACAAAATTGGTACAATGCTGGAAATAATGCATCAGAAAGTGAATATGTAAAAAAGTGATGTCACTTGTTTCTAAAATTCATAATAAATAGAGTTTTATAAAGTGCGGAAACTTTTTGAAGAATCCTTGTATTTGTGTCGTTAGGTCCGAGTGCTTAAAGAGATTAAGAGGCAGTTTACAGCATTTTGTCACAGCTGTTGTTGTTTTTAAAGTGCTCTAAAAATAAAGTTGAGTTGAGTTGAGTTGAGTTTTGGAGAGGCAGATTTAAGCAATAATCTAACGTAACCTATTTATACATTTTAAATTATGCAACTTCAGTACATATAGCTAGTGCTGAACTCCCCCTAAATGTGCACAAATGCCAATTATTGGGCGATATTCAACTTGAAGTTGCTCATTACAAAAAGAAAATATTTCATAAAGCTGCCTTTGGTTTACCTTGATCTGACATCATAAAATACATCATCCATAGCTGTGTTCTCTGCATTAAAAAGAAAATCCTATTCTTGTTGATCAGGTTTTTTGTTCAAATCTTTTGAATTGGCACAACTGTGAAAATATATCTTCCTTGCTGAGTGCCAATCATAAAATTTATCATAAATAGAGCAGTCAGATTAAGAAATCTTTTCAAACACATGTCAAATCCCAAATTACTTACTTTTCACTGTAATAAAAATTAATAATACATTTATATCGTGCTTTTCAAGAATTTTGAGATGCTTACAATTACACACATACAATACGAGGCATCAGAAAACAAAATACGAGGGTTCTTCAAAAAGTTTCTTCACTTTTTAAACTCTATCAAGAATTTCAAAAACAAAATCACTTTTCATCAACATTTTAATGGCATCTGCAAAAAATGTTTTTGTTTAAGCGTGTCGCTATTGGTGCACTGCAGCTTTCACATCATCACATTAAAATCTTCTTTCCCTTAAAGCTTCTTTGATCTGTCCAAATAGGTGAAAATCAGATGGCGCTAAATCCGGACTATAAGCTCTCTCTCAGTCTCTCAGACCAATTACTACCCCTCCGGCCTTCACTGTCTCCAACCACAATATAAAAGTGCGGAAACTTTTTGAAGATTCCTTGTAGATATGATGATACCTGGATAACTGCCTGTTTTTCATGCATTGAATAAGACATGGAAAGAGCCGAGTAAAAGGCCAGAGATTGAGTATGCTTGAGGAGGGTTATAGACTAGGGAAATAAGGTCTGTTTTAAGGTTGGATTTATGCATAGAGAAAGAAGTTGATTGATGGACATTCAAAAGAAGAGGTTTTAAAGGCATGGAGCATCTGGATGTTCAGATTCGAATGTGTACTACATGTCTGAATGAAATGCCAATGAAGGTTTGGCCCAACGTGAAGTATAAAGTAGAGACACAGAATAAACAGAATGAACATACGAGGAATTTTCAAAAAGTTTCCTCACTTTTATATTTTGGTTGGAAACAGTGAGGGTGGGAGGAGTAGTAATTGGTCATGTCCGAGAGACTGAGAGAGAGCTTATAGTCCGGATTTAACGCCATCTGATTTCCATCTTTTTGGACGCTCAAAGAAGCTTTAAGGGGAGAAGATTTTCATGTGATGATGATGTGAAAGCAGCGATGCATCAGTGGCTATGTAGAAAAGTGATGTGATTTGTTTTTGAAATTCTTAATAAATAGAGTTTAAAAAAGTGTGAAAACTTTTTGAAGAACCCTCGTGTTTGTGTTTTGTTAGGTACGAGTGCTTAAAGAGATTGAGAGGCAGTTACAGCTCAAAAATGTAACCTTGCTGCTCCATAAGTGTGGCAGTAGGTGGACAAAATAAAATCTCTAAAAAGATTTGAGGTGGCATTGCAGGCGTGACATAATAACATAGTTCCCTTTTAGTTCCCTTAATCATATACAGTGTTCGTCTTTAAAATAACTACCAGAAGTTGTAAACCATTGCGAGCGACGCACAGATTTCTATAGTCACGTGGGCAGGAAACACATTTCGTTTAACTCTATTAGGCTGGGACCACCGCTCATTGTGTGACTGCTATTGTGCTGTAGACTTCCTTTTACCACATGCTGGTATAATGCAAAGAAAAAACCCAGCCATACATATACCACTTCCTTTAAAAACAATGTGTAATCTTTGAGACTGAAAGTACATTAGTTGATTTTGATTTTTTTACTTTCTCAGATCAGATTTTTTGTTCCACATACTGACCTTGTGGCCATGGCGACAACTCCAAGCAGCATCAGCATCGCTGAGCCCAGCGCTGGCAACTGCACCAACTTGTATGACCATCGTGGATGGGCACGTGTGCTCCTTCCTCTCGTTTACACTGTGATTTTCATTGTGGGTTTGTCAGGAAATGCTCTGGCTCTGCATGTCATCCGGTCTAATATGAAAAAGATCAACTCCACCACGGTGTACTCAGCCAACCTGGTGGCGTCTGACATCCTGTTCTCGCTTGCCCTTCCTTTGAGAGTGATCTACTACGCCCTGGGATTTCACTGGCCGATAGGTGAAGGCTTGTGCAAGGCCACGGCTCTGCTGTTCTACATTAACATGTACGCTGGGGTCAACTTTATGACCTGCCTGAGCGTAGACCGCTTCATTGCAGTTGTGCTGCCTCTGCGTTTCAGCCGTTTCCGTAAAATTAATCGTGTCCGGTACATCTGCGTTGCTGTATGGGTCTTGGTTCTGGCCCAAACTTTGCCACTCCTTTCAATGCCCATGAGCCATGAGGAACATGATGGCTACATCACGTGCATGGAGTACCCAAACTTTGAGATGATGAAAAGCTTGCCTGTCATGCTAATCGGTGCTGTGTTCCTCGGCTACGGCATCCCTCTGGTGACTATCTTGGTTTGCTACTCGGCTCTCTGTAGCAAACTTCGAGAGCTTGCCAGAACAAACCAGCTTACAGAAAAGTCTGGCATGAGTCAGAAGGCTATCGGTGTGATCTGTTGTGTGATTATGGTGTTTGTAGTGTGCTACAGCCCGTATCACATAGATCTCTTGCAATACATGATTAGAAAACTGGTGTACCACCCAGATTGTGGTGAGCTGCATGCTTTTCAAATTTCCCTGCATGTCACTGTCAGTTTTATGAACCTTAACTCCTGCCTGGACCCATTTATTTACTTCTTTGCCTGCAAGGGTTATAAAAAGAAGGTACTGAAACTGCTCAAGAGGCAGGCGAGCATGTCCTTATCCAGTATGGTTAAGACCTCGCCGGAGGAATTGTCTCGAGACGTCATCGCCAACGATAGAATCCACATGAACAGAGTCTCTCCGAGAGACAGGGGCAGCACCATATTGACTGACTGAAAAAAGCACAGCGAATGAACTTTACTCAGCGGATTAAAATGTATCTGGGGCAACCAGAGATCGTCATGAAACCACAAAGAACATGCTAGCATATGATTTGTATATGACGTGTGTCATATATCAAAGTCTTAATGTAATGTATTATTTTTCAAAAACTATATACACCAAACAGCCATAACATTAAAACCACCTCCTTGTTTCTACACTTGCTGTCTATTTTATCAGCTCCACATACTTTACCTACTTTTTTTGCCTGCTTTCACCCTGTTCTTCAATGGTCAGGAACCCCACAGGACCACCACAGAGCAGGTATTATTTAGGTGGTGGATGATTCTCAGCACTGCAGTGACAATGACATGGTGGTGGTGTGTTAGTGTGTGTTGTGCTGGTATGAGTGGATCAGACACAGCAGCGCTGCTGGAGTTTTTAAATACCGTGTTCACTTATTGTCCACTCTATTAGACACTCCTACCTAGTTGGTCCACCTTGTAGATGTAAAGTCAGAGACGATCGCTCATCTATTGCTGCTGTTTGAGTTGGTCATCTTCTAGACCTTTCATCAGTGGTCACAGGATGCAGCCCACGGGGCGCTGTTGGCTGGATATTTTAGGTTGGTGGACTATTCTCAGTCCAGCAGTGACAGTGAGGTGTTTAAAAACTCCATCAGCACTGCTGTGTCTGATCCACTCATACCAGCACAACACACACTAACACTCCACCACCATGACAGTGTCACTGCAGTGCTAAGAATGACCCACCACCCAAATAATACCTACTCTGTAGTGGTCCTGGGAGAATCCTGACCCTTGAAGAACAGCATGAAAGGGGGCTAACGAAGCATGCAGAGAAACAGATGGACTACAGTCAGTAATTGTAGAACTTCAAAGTGCTTCTATATGGTAAACGGAGCTGATAAAATGAACAGTGAGTGTAGAACGAAGGAGGTGGTTTTATTGTTATGGCTGATCGGTGTATGATGTCAGCTTGCTTAGTCATTTACTACTGAATTGTGTTTTGTTTAGTCTTGTTTTGTTTCTCTGTATGACATTAAATGGTTTACACTGGCTCTCAGAGGAAGCCACAATGTCTTTCGTTCCCTTTACTGGTCTCCAGACTGAAAGTGGCACATTTTGTCATGCTTTTGTCAGACATCACCATTCGGTTAAGTAATGAAGTGAAATATGGAAGTTAACAAACCAGGGTTAAAAGCTTAGCATGAAAAAACATGGAATTAATGTCCTCTGCATAACTCTACTCAGCTATTGAATGTCAATCAGCAAAAAATGAAACAAACTGAATCCATGTTTTAGTTCATAGCAGACCTATATTTGGTGGGTTTATTATTTAGTTGACAGTTGACAGGGTTTCCTCAACAACCTTAGCTAGAAACTACTGTTCCATCTACATCTTAATTGGTAGCTTACCACATCTAGAAAATCATAATCAATACCAAGGACTTAGCAGGCCATGCTACATGGTTATTGAATCAGTGGTACCTTGTAACCTGACATCTCGTACTCATTATCTTTGAAACTCGACGCCCTTGTACGCTCAGACTCCACGTTTCCCTTAAACTCGACGTGTGTGCTAGTGCCATTTTGTTCAGCGCTTGGCTTGAGCGGTGTGGTACAACATCATCAAAGTGTGAACATGAGACGAATCTGCATTTACATTTTCAGCATTTAGCAGACGCTTTTATCAAAGCGACGTACAGTTGTGACAGTATACAATCTAAGCAATTGAGGGTTAAGGGCTTTGCTCAGGGGCCCAACAGTGGCAACCTAGAAGTGGTGAGACTTGAATTGGCAACCTTCTGATTACTGGACCAGTACCTTAACCACTAGGCTACAGCTGCCCTTCATACTGACCGTATGTGCATTTGTGTGGAATAACCGTGAAATCCACTCTAAAATCGTCCACATGTATCTGTGTTTAGCTGTATTTTCCTTCTGTTTCACTTTTAAACTTGTGTTATCGCTCACGGTGCTGAGAAATTGTAATTTTCGAGAGTCTAAAACGCTTATCAATGAAAAAAAGGTTAATGTGACTTAATGTATTAAATGAACAACACAGGAACACAAAACTATTTATATTAAACTAATTATTACTGCTCATAATTTTTCTCGTTGTTTTAGTACAATAAGTCACGTTAAGCTTTGTTCACCATCACACTTCATAGAAAATAACGGCACAGTCAGCGCAAAATCAGTTTTGTCACTTCTCATGTGATTGCGCCCTTACTGAACTAGCTGCAGAATACGGTATTCCAAGATTAAGCATCTCCACGATTAAGAAGCATAAGGAAACAATAAAGAAGTAAAGGTAAAGTGCAGGTTTTTTGTGTTTTTTGTTAATTTTTAACTGTTTTTAATTGTATTTCAGTGTTTTTTATATTATATTTGTGTTATTTTCAGTGTATAAGTGTCAAAACCAACCCCATTATTTAAAATAAGCCTAAATTATATGCAGTTTCACAGGACCATGGAACACATCCACAGGTTTCCCATAAATCCTTATGGAAAAAAAATACCTTGAAACTCCCACTCCCAGAACCAATTGACGTCGAGTATCAAGGTACCACTGTACTATAAAACCTGCTGTGTATATAAAGTGAACTCCAAAAATATTTAGACCTCTTGACTTTTTGCACACTTTATTGCTGTGGATTTGATTTTGAATAAACATATTTTTTACCCATCAATCTACTCTTAATCAGGCATAATGATGTTAAAACTGTAGAGGGTTTTTAAATAAGCATTTTTCAAAATAAAAAATACAATTTCTTATTCACAAGAGTATTCAGACCCTTTATTCTATACTTTGCAGAAGCACCATTGGCAGCAGTTACAACTGCAAGTACTATAAGATACAGCTCTACAAGCTTACACCTATATTTGGACAGTTTATCCCACTCTTCAAGCTCCATCAGGTTGGATGGTGAGCATCTATGCACTGCCATCTTCAAGCCTCTTGACAGATATTTGATATAGTTTAAGAGCTGTAGAAATAGTCGCCTATATGCCCAATTTGACTGGATGGCCAACTTTGGGAAGTTAATGCTGTGCCAAGTTTTTTCATTCAAAATTGAAGTACTGTGGTCCTAGGAAGACTCAAAGCCTTATATATTGTTTATATCCTTGGTTTGATATTAGGGCTGGCACCGGTCCGATACTCGATATTGGCCCAAATCACTGGATCGGATATCAGAAGGAAAAAAAACGTGTGATCCGATCCGATACTCTTGCTTAATGTAAATAACACTTAATGTAAAAAAGGCCATTGTTTGTGTGTAAAGCAAATAACACACAAAGATACGTTCCAACAGAGTGTTGTAAAATAATTCAATCTCCAAACATTCGAGTGGGTTTTCACGAGAACGCTACTTTAATGTCAGAGACGCTCAGTGCAGACACAGAACATAGCACAGCCGGAGCCTATCATTTTCTAATCTCTTTCCTACACACTCTTAAAGGGCCAGACAATATACAGTATATGTAATTCACATTACATGACAAGCGTCGTTTATTGCCACTCATCTTGTCCCGGCTTGGAGATCTCTCACATCCTCAACGATTAATCCATTAGTGTTATGAAATAAAACAAACTACACCATTTCCCGTTTTCCTCTTCAAAATCCAGCAAGGTTTTTAATAAGCGCGCTTTGGTTTTTAATAATCTAAAAACGTGACAGAACTTTAACGAAAAAAACTCAACTCTGCATTCATTCTAATTGGTCCATCGCGTTTGACTGACATCAACAAGCCAAAAATGCTGTGTAAAAGTTAAAATAAAAACAGCAGTTTTGCATAAGTGTGATGTTGTAGGTTCTGTATTTATTCCTTTAGAATATATGTTACACATTCTGAGCATTGTTATTTAGATAGCTAGTTAAAACATGGTGCATTGAGACGTATCATTACTGCTTAGTTTTTTGAGAGGAGAAATGACGTATCGGATTGGTATCGGTATCGGCAGATACTCAATTTGCAGTATCGGTATTGTACATCAAAAAAGTGGTATAGAGCCAGCCCTATTTGATATATGCCTTGCCACAATCTGATCACAGAGATAGTTCGTTGGACTTTATGGCTTGGATTTGTGCCTCTTTAGATTATGTACAATCCATTCAGATTGCAACAGGTGAACTCTAGTTGAGTTCTAGACACATCTCAAGGATAATTAAAGCAAACAGGATGCTCCTGACCAATATTTGAATTGCAAAACAATGGGTCTGATCACTCAGGTTTTCAGGTTTTGTTTTATATGCATTTTCAATCATGTTTCACTTCATCATTATGTGTGATTAATTTTTGATTGAGTAGATATAATGGTCATTTTTACCCAACCAAGTCCATTTAAAAACACAAAGTTAAGGGGTCTGAATACTTTCTCAATTCACTGTATTTTTAAAACCATATTTTTTTGCACTTTGCTGTTCGCTTTCATATAATGACTCAAATCATCTGAAATTAATCAATTAATAAAAGAATTAAAAAGGTTAAACATTAATAATAATTACTTGAAGTGCACAAGATTAGAAATGAAGTTTATTAGAGGGACAGTACAGACAAAGTTAGGAGGGAGGGATTAGGATGGTTTGGGCATGTGCATAGGACAGACGAGAGTTTTATGTCTAGAAAAGCGTGCTGAGGATGAAGCTGTTAGGCAGGAGGAGGAAGGAAGGGATAAAGAGGAGGTTTATAGATGCGATGAAGGAGAACATGCAGGCAAGGACGGCTTAAGGATAGTCTGGGCCCCTGGGCAAAGGGGCCCAAAAGCATGGCTAGGGCCCAAAAGCATGGCTAGGGCCCCCAAAAGCATGGCTAGGGCCCCCAAGAGGCCCTGGGGTCAAAGTCCCTAATAGTCAGAGGATCCTTAAAATGGAGGGCCCTCGGAAATAAAAATATATTGTATCATAAATGTTGATAGGCATCGCAAAATGTTTTGGGCCAGGGCCCCCCCGGGGCCCTCTGACCTCAAGGGCCCCTGGGCGCTGGCCCCACTGGCCCGGTCAGTAATCCAGCCATGCATGCAGGTAGTTGATGTGCCAGAGGAGGTTGGTGTGTCAATATCTGTATATTTATTTAAAGTGCAATTCTAAAAAGATACCACAAGATGGCAGTAACTTAACATTTTTACAACTTTACATTAAAGTTCTTTAGCTTTTAGCCTACACAGCAACGGACCTGCCACAACCCTGACCAGGATAGGGTATGCTTGTATACCTAGGATATATGTGTTGTTATTTTAGCATTAATTACAACATGTTTGAATTTTTAAAGAACTGAAATATAGCAAAGGCTGTCAAAGTGGCTTGTTTGTCTCATAACAAAATGGTCCTGGGTTCAAATCCGTTGTGGAGCGGTCGTGATCCTTTGTGTTGAGTTTCTCTGTGTGGGTTTCCTCCTGTAGCTTTGGTTTCCTTCCACAATCCAAAGACATGCAGTCAGGTTAACTGGACATACTAAATTGCCCTGGGTGTGAATGTGTGGGTAAATGTGTCTGTTTGCCCTGCGATAGACTGGCGACCTGTCCAGGGGGTTTCCCGCATTTCGCCCAGTGAATTGGATCCACAGCGACCCTGAATTGGAAAATGGTGATTGAACAGACAATGAATGAATGAGTGAATGACCTATAGCGCCATCTGAAAATACTGACATGGGTTTATGGATGCAACAGGCCAAAAATGCATCTATTATACAAACGACCAGATGGTCAAACTGAAAATGTCTATCAGATTTTATTAATAATAATAATAATAATAATAAGTTACACTTATATAGCGCCTTTCACAAAACCCAAGGTCGCTTAACAATTAATAATACAAAGAACAGATAAATGACAACAACAATATTTGTGCAGAACATGATAGCCACGGAGCTAACAGCCCGGTTCAGGAGAGTAGAATAGTCGCGGTGCTAACAGCCAGGATCAGCAGAGCACGATAGCAGCGGTGCTAACAGCCCGATACAGCCGAGTAGAGTAGAATAGCCGCGGTGCTAACAGCCAGGGATCAGCATAGTAGAATAGCCGCGGTGCTAACAGCCAGGATCAGCATAGTAGAATAGCCGCGGTGCTAACAGCCAGGATCAACAGAGCACGATAGCAGCGGTGCTAACAGCCAGGTTCAGCAGAGCACGATAGCCACGGAGCTAACAGCCCGGTTCAGCAGAGTAGAGTAGCCGCGGTGCTAACAGCCAGGATCAGCAGAGTAGAATAGCCGCAGTGCTAACAGCCAGGATCAGCAGAGTAGAATAGCCGCAGTGCTAACAGCCAGGTTCAGCAGAGCACGATAGCAGCGGTGCTAACAGCCAGGTTCAGCAGAGTAGAACAGCCGCGTGGCAGCAACAAACACGCCAAACCCAAAACAAAAACTTAAAATTAAAACATAAACACTATAGACAAAGACAACACAACAAACACAGTTCAGACATGGGGAGAAGCGGCAGTCAACAAAGGGACGCCAGCGTACTCTCACCCGACCATGACGCAGTCTATTAACACTTTTATTAAATACAGGCCTGCTTTAGTCGTATCACTGGTTACTAAATCTGTCATTACTTCATAGAACACACCAAAAAATATTTAATAATGAAGAGCCCACTGAAGCAATGCAAATTCATGTAACAGGAACTGAAAGTTCATGTTTTGTGCCTTTCAGTTCTAAAAAAACCAATGGGTAAAACATGAAGGTGAGAACACTTTCAATTCTGTTTGCACCGTGTCCATCCTCATACAGCAACTTCAATAAAAGGACTGGCATCAGAAATATGCTTTCTAGAGTTTCGTTAACATGCGTTATATACGGCGGCACTGTGGCTTGGTGGGTAACCCTGTGGAGTTTGCATGTTCTCCCTGTGTCTGTGTGGGTTTCTTTCAAGAGCTCCGGTTTCCTCCAACAGTGCAAAGACATGCAAATGAGGTGAACTCTGGAGATACAAAATTGTCCATGACTGTGTTTGATATTGAACTTGAACTGATGAATCTTGTGTAACAAGTAACTACCCGTTCTGTCATGAATGTAACCAAAGTGTGTAAAACATGACGTTAAAATCCTAATAAATTAAATTAATTAATTATTTATCATTATGTGTACAAAACATGGGAGCATTTAAAATAAAAACATGTTTAATTGTTGATATTGGAACTTATACGGTGGTTTAGGCAGTAAATTATTACACTATAGTTCATCACGGCTGAGATCCGAGTTCTAATCTCAGCCGGGTGAGCATGTACACTGACATGATTGGTTATGTCTTGGGAGGGGTGACTGTGATTTCATTTAAAGATATTAAAAATCTGTTTTATCAGTTTACACAAAGTTATGAACCAGTATTCGAATAACCATCACTGAGTTATTTTAACCCTTTCAACTGTTTGCTCAAGTTTGTGTTAAATAAAAAAGCCATTTAAAAAGTATGGCAGCACCATCACACAACAGGTAGTGAAAGTGTTGCACAACACCTTAATCCTAGTGACCTGGTTCAGACCTAATTTCCAGTAACTTTTACTGTTCCTTCTTAAAAGGATTGGCCACTTAAAATTGCATGAGGCTGTGACACAGTGGACAGGTTTGCACAGTGATCACAATTTTTCACCCTTCAGACTTGGCAATTATTCCCTAATAGTCTAACATTCAAGTTTATGACACATCTACAACCCCCATTCCCAAAACATTTAAAAATTGTCTTCAACAGGCCCCAACCGAACAAAAACACACATTACTGAATGTACATTGATTCATTTTGTATTTTACCACTGGTTTATTCTGGTCAGGGTTGTGTTGGGTCTGATTAATTGGGAAAAAGGCAAGAAAACACCCCAGACCGGTCGTCAGTCCACATGGCAGACACACATACACACATACAGTAGTAGCTCCACTTGGCTGACTGCATGTCTTAGGACTTAGGAAACCCACACGGACACAGAGAGAACATACACTTCACAGAAAGGTCTGAACCCAAGCACCTACTGAATGTACAGTTATAAGTAATAGCTGATAAAAACATGTATTTCACTGAAAGCCTTGAATTTTTTCACCTACTGTGCCCACGTTTGCCGACAGGGTAAATGTTTTTGAAGTTCCTGCTGTAGCGTGATGGTCGAAATCCCCTTGTTGCAAAAATAACACACAGCAGTGAAAAGAAAAGGAAGTGGTTTGTGTAAGTAAGAAACGCAAGAACAAGAAGAAGAAAAATTGGTACACAGTTTTATAGCGTTCAGTTTACTATCAGAAACTTTAGCTTTAGGCTTTTTATCATGTTCAGCTCATCAGAAACAAAATTTCGTAATCCAGTGTACTTGTCAGCATCAGAGACTGAATTTATAATAAATAAATGAATTTCTAAACATCCCAAAGTTTATTACTAACACATCGTACTTCTTCAGATGTAGAATTACACTATGTTGTAGCCAAGGATGCATCAATACTGAGCTCGTACTCACAAACAAGGCTCCAATACCAACATCCAATACCATGTACCTACTACATCAGGGTTTTTCGAACCCAGGGTCACAACCTTTAATTGGGTTGGGAGGCAAAAAAATGGGTTGCAGAGAAAATTATAAGAATTTTGAAAAACTTGTACGCAGACATAACATTAACACCAACTCCTTGTTTCTACACTCACTGTACATTTTATCAGCTACACTGACCATATAGAAGCACTTTGTAGTTCTACAATTACTGACTGTAGTCCATCTGTTTCTCTGCATGCTTTGTTAGCCCCCTTTCATGCTGTTCTTCAATGGTCAGGACCCCCCAGGACCACTACAGAGCAGGTATTATTTAGGTGGTGGATCATTCTCAGCACTGTAGTGACACTGACATGGTGGTGGTGTGTTAGTGTGTGTTGTGCTAGTATGAGTGGATCAGACACAGCAGCGCTGCTGGAGTTTTTAAATACCGTGTCCACTCACTGTCCATTCTATCACACACTCCTACCTAGTTGGTCCACCTTGTAGCTGTAAAGTCAGAGACGATCGCTCATCTATTGCTGCCGTTTGAGTTGGTCATCTTCTAGACCTTCATCAGTGGTCACAGGATGCTGCCCACGGGGCACTGTTGGCTGTATATTTTTGGTTGGTGGATTATTCTCAGTCCAGCAGAGACAATGAGGTGTTTAAAAACTCCATCAGCATTGATGTGTTTTATCCACTCAAACCAGCGCAACACACACTAACACACCACCACCATGTCAGTGTCACTGCTGGACTGAGAATAGTCCACCACCCAAGTAATACCTGCTCTGTAGTGGTCCTGTAAGAGTCCTGACCATTGAAGAACAGCATGAAAGGGGGCTAGAAACAGATGGACTACAGTCACTAATTGTAGAACTACAAAGTGCTTCTATATGGCCAGTGGAGCTGATAAAATGGACAAAGTTACATTGTTACATTTGCAGTTTTATTTGCGAAACAATCTTCAACTGAGACATTTGGGGAAATAGACATTGATGCAGTAGTTAGTAAAAGGGGAATTAGACAGTTATGTCTGCTGGCTGAATTGCCTAACCACAAAGTGGGGGAAAGTACAGGTACTTTCATTTCTAAATGTTCATGGTTTCATTTAAATATCCCCTCTATCCTCTATCTCAAAGCAGCAGTGCTCTAGATCAAATTATTATATATTACATTTAAATTTTCAGCATTCAGCCAAGGCTCTTATCCTTACAGAAGAACTTCCTCAGTAAACAATTCCTTCCCTCCAGTCTAAGAACCCAATCCTGCTAAAACCCTGTAAGAACAAAAGTATAGGTAGAAGTGCTTTCTTTTGTCTTTTAAAGATGTGAGATGCAGTTAATTCCACCACCTTGGAGCTAGCAGTAAATAGCCTTGATGCCTATCTTTCTTGAGTTCTGATGATGGATAAAGACAAGCGAGACTTGTGGCTCAAAGCTTGCGTAGTACAGACCGGGGATATGAATTCTGTAACGTAGATTGGAGCTGGTCCATTCTTGGCTTTGTAGGCAAGCATAATTTTCAACTGAATGGGAGTGCAGAACTCAGCAGTGTTTGGGTTGCATTTTGAATCAGTTACAGGGATTTAATAGTGGACATGGGAGCACCTGCCAGGAGGAAGTTGCAGTGGTCCAGCTTGGAGATGACAAGTGATGCACTGAGGATTACACTCAGTGTAATGATGTCATATTAATCAACTTTATTTATGGAAAAAAGTTGCCGTGGTGTCATGGTGCTCACTGGGCTCAGATGATGTTAAGTTTGTGGTCTGAAGGTGGAGGGGATATTTCGACTTGTGCTAAGATAGTCACAGTGTAAACGAGTAGAAGCTACACAGTTTTCAGTGATACAAAGAGCTGACTGACCTATCATAGAAGGAAAGTCAAATGTTTACATTCACTATATAGCCAAAGTTTGTAGCCACCTCTCCTAATAAATAAGTTTAGGTGTTTCAGCCACACGTTGCCAACAGGTGTATAAAATTAGTTCTATAAATAAACTACATGTCATTTCTGTTCAGTTTCACTATGACTGTGCCATATCCTCCTGAGACCCAGCAATTAATTTTTGTCCACTGTGGGGGACATGAGTCTGAGATCTCTAACTCGAGCACTGTTGATGCAATCCATTTGAGTACTACTGTGCTGTATAGAATACATCCTGGGCTTTTTAGGAATGTCACATTTGTGGGGGTGTGGCAAGCAAACAGAGCTCACTTTCTTTTCAAAATGGCTGCCATCTCATATTCCACATTTTATAGCAACAAGCAAGGCAGGAGATCAGCTTTTTGCTAAAATTATGTTTCTGGTTCTAAAAATCAAATTGTTTCATCAATATGAAGGGGCCAGTGATAGCTCAGTGGTTAAGGTACTGGACTAGTAAACAGAAGGTTGCCGGTTCAAGCCCTGCCACCACCAAGTTGCCACTGTTGGGTTCCTGAGCAAGGCCCTTAACCCTCAATTGCTCATTGTGTAAGGCACTTTGGATAAAAGCGTCTGCTGAAAATGTAAATATGAGAGTCTTAACTTCAATTTAGAAAGATTTCAGGAATGTACAGCAATTTTAACCCTTTCAAAACACAATATTTATTCAATGTCCTTTGTAGTGGACAGCAGGACTTACTACCCCCTGTTTTTAGCCTATTTCAATACAAGGAAGCATAGGAGGGCCAGACTGTAGAGCTGGAAAAAGAGGAGGCCTGTTGAACCTCAACCCAATGACGAGGTCAAAAAATAAGGGGCACGGCATTTGCCAAAACTGCTGAATGCAGTACATGCATCACCATGCAGGAGAGCAGGATGCAAAGGGAAAACATTTGTCAAATGTATTAAAGTAACATGTTTTTGTGTGTTTCAAAGGCAAAAAAATGCTTCCTGTTATACCATGGGTGATGCTGTAAATATTGTGTGATGTGATCTAGGTGACTATTTAGGTGAATGCAGTTTAAAGAAAAAAGTTCCACTCTGAGATGTGTTTCTTTTCTTTTCAGTGTTTTAGGGTTCAGGTGTGTTTCCTTTATCAAATTGTTTTAATGTAGGTGAAATTACATGACATTTTTATTGAAATGTATACTAAAATAAACACAATAGTATTACATTACAACATTAAATTTTTTTATCAAACAAGACCCGATGTCCACTACAAAGTACAGATGATAAAATACAAACAAATAACATTTTTGAAAAATTAATTGCACTATGTTTCTTTCAACCACAATACTTAAATTATCCAAGAATAAATCCTAAATATCAAAACCTTTTTTCTCCTGGGTCTCAGGAGGATATAGTATACTGTGGTAGGGGAGGTATGTATGTATAAGGTAATTATCTTTCATTCATTATTCATCTCACCAATTACAGTTACCAGTTCCATAAACCAAAAAATAAACTCAATAAGTGTGAGGAAACCCATCCCAGGCCACTCCACCGAGAAATTGAATCCAGGACCTTCTTGGTGTGAGATGGCAGAGCCACCATGCCACCCAGTAAAAATCTTTCCAAAGCCATTTTGAGTTAATATAAATTAATACTTAGTCATTGTCTTCTAAATAACATATCTACAACGTTAGGCTCAAGGTTTCAGACCAAGATACCCAGTTATGTGGCAAAACTCACTATGAATCCTCACAATAATAGCTTGACCAAGCAAACAGCCATAAAGAATCAAATAAATGCAACAATTTTTTTGTACGCTGATAAGATCGACGCTAATTCTGTCCAACCACAACATACACCGATCAAGCATAACATTATGACCACCTTCCTAACTGACTGGTCTGCGGCTACACAGCCACATACGCAACAAACTGTGATGCACTGTGTATTCTGACACCTTTCTATCAGAACCAGCATTAACTTCTTCAGCAGTTTGAGCTACAGTAGCTCGTCTATTGGATCGGACCACGCGGGCCAGCCCCACGTGCATCAATGAGCCTTGGCCACCCATTACCCTGTCGCCGGTTTACTACTGTTCCTTACTTGGACCACTTTTGATAGATACTGACCACAGCAGACCAGCAACACCCCACAAGAACTGCAGTTTTGGAGATGATCTGACCCAGTCGTCTAGCCATCACAGTTTGGCCCTTGTCAAACTCTCTCAAATCCTTACGCTTGACCATTTTTCCTGCATGTAACATCAACTTTGAGGATAAAATGTTCACTTGCTGCCTAATATATCCCACCTACTAACATGAAGAGATAATCAGTGTTATTCACTTCACCTGTTAGTGGTCATAATGTTATGCCTAGTCTGTGTATGAATCGAATTAAACCTCAAATTGTAGCTTGGTAAAGTTCAGGAACTGTTCTTCTTAAGCTGCTGCAAGGAATGTTTCATTATTTTAAATAAGTAATGAAAAGCACCAGTGCGAAAAATTCCTATGATAACGGAATGATAACTTCTCCAATTGTTTGATTGGAAATTTTGAATAATCTGCGATGATTGTTTTGCATAATTTTTGACTATTTCTGGAGTTGACTGTAAGATGTGACATACATACAGTTTACGGTACAAAGACCATAATCAGGGGGTGTACACAAGGCAATGCAGGAAGTAACACTAACCAAAACACAAATAAAAAAACAGCTCATTTAAATGACAGCATTAGCTACACACAAACACTTCCTTTATGCTGTGTGAACAGTGCTTAAGAAAAGATGCTTTGCCACCACATTATTCAAGTCTGAAGCAGTTACTGTACCAGGACAGAATGATGTGAATCACTGAGGTATGTTTGTCTTTTATTATACTACATTCAGATTTATAAACATAATCCTATTATTCACAGTTATTTAAACATCATAATTTATCAATATAAATGTATATTTTCTATATAAATGTTATCATTTATACTAGATAGATAGATAGATAGATAGATAGATAGATAGATAGATAGATAGATAGATAGATATTAAATGTCAAAAAGTAGCATAAATGTTATAAAAGGTTATGTGTATTTGATTATAAAATGTTGAAGTGAAACTGTCTTTGAGCCTGGGCTGTTTAACAGGAGGAAATGAAACCACATACTCTAATTCAGTTACCCAGTGACTGTTAAAGTCTTATTCTTTGCTGTCGATACATAAATCTAATTCTATCTGATATAAAACCAGATAGATAACAACATATACACCGATCAACCATAACATTAAAACCACCTCCTTGTTTCTACACTCACTGTCCATTTTATCAGCTCCACTGTTCTTCAATGGTCAGGACCACCACAGAGTAGGTGTATTTAGGTGGTGGATCATTCTCAGCACTGCAGTGACACTGACATGGTGGTGGTGTGTTAGTGTGTGTTGTGCTGGTATCAGTGGATAAGACACAGCAGCGCTGCTGGAGTTTTTAAATACCGTGTCCACTCACTGTCCACTCTATCACACACTCCTACCTAGTTGGTCCACCTTGTAGATGTAAAGAAAAAAGAAAAACAGATGGACTACAGTCAGTAATTGTAGAACTACAAAGTGTTTCTATATGGTAAGTGGAGCTGATAAAATGGACAGTGAGTGTAGAAACAAGGAGGTGGGTTTAGTATTATGGTTAATTGGTATATACAGTATATATATAAACAGAGAGTAATATTTCCTCCAGAGTAGTAAATATTTCCACCTCTCCGCTTGACTGTATATTTCCATGTGGGTGGTTTCAGAGCTGTAGGATGGTGTCACACAAGACATCATAACATAGTCGCAAATTCTATTAATAAAAAATTGCTTATAAATTGTCACTATGACGCCCTCAAAATAAACTTCTTATGATGTTTACAGTGTTGTGAATTATGACCTACCAGCTCAGTGAATGTTAATCATTATGATGTATGAAGTATTGTTTGGCATACTGTACCACATGTAAGCTGGACAAAAATGTAACTGGGTCAAACCAATCCTAAATTAGACGCAGATCTGCAAACCACATCCAAGTTTGGTAAGTCTGTGTCTGACGTAAACATAGATGTAGCTCACATGTGGTACAGTTTATTTTTTAGTCTAGAGAACCAGGCTTTAACAGTAAATTATTAAGTCAATTAAATTCACATAAATCTTTTGTCTTCCATTAGATAAGTCAGCATGGAACAGAACACATCTTTAGCCATCAAATCTGATGGCCATTTACCTCAGCTGTACAGAACCGCCAGCCTGGTGTTCTACAGCATCATATTCTGTGTAGGCTTGGTGGTCAATCTCACTGCCCTTTGGGTGTTTGCTTTGACAACGAAAAAAAGAAACTCTGTCACCGTCTATATGATCAATGTGGCAGTGGTGGACCTGATATTCATCCTACTGCTTCCCTTCCGCATGACCTACTACATTAAGGATTACTGGCCTTTTGGAGACATGTTCTGCAGGATCAATGCAGCGCTAACAGTTCTCTACCCCTGTCTGGCTCTCTGGCTGTTTGCCCTTATTAGTGCTGACCGCTATGTAGCCATAGTTCAGCCACGGCACACTAAAGAGCTCAAGAACATAAACAAGGCTATGCTGTCATGCTTGGGCATCTGGGTCATGACCCTTGGAGGTGCAGCATCATTGCTTTTCCTGGAGAACGATCCAGATCAGTTTTCCAACCATACCACCTGCCTAAGAATGCACGACATTGTCTATCTGCGCCGTGACAACGCTGTCCACTTTGCCCGCCTGGTGTTCTTTTTCTTGGTTCCTATGTTCATCATGGTGGGCTGCTATGTTATAATTGTGGATAACTTAATTCACGGGCGCACTTCGAAACTGAAGCCCAACGTCAAGCAGAAGTCCATCCGTATCATCATCACGCTGATCACACAGGTGCTTGTGTGCTTTGTGCCCTACCATGTGTGCTTCGTGTTACTGCTGTTGAACGACAGCGATCAGATCTACAACACCTGGGCTGCTTTCACCACTTTCCTGATGAACATGAGTACAGTGATGGATATTATACTATACTACATAGTGTCCAAACAGTTTCAGGACCGAGTGATCAGTGTGATCCTGTACAGGAACTATCTGAGAAGTGTGCGCAGGAAAAGTCGGCACACTGGAAGTGTACGCTCTCTTAGTAACCTCACCAGTGCAATGATCTGATGAAAAGTGGACAGCGTGAACATATGAACAGAAATGTACATTGAAAACAAGTCTTGCAAGAATTTTAATAAGGCATTTTAGAAATGAAAGCTTGACCAATCACTCTACTGTAACTGCACAAATATTGTCTTTAGTTTATTCAGTACAATGAAGTAAACAACATGATCATTTCAGAAGGAATAAATTCTAATAATCTGCAATTGAATTATAATATTATGTAGACTTTCTAAATGTCTATGTATAAAATGCAATGAGACAAATAATGGATATAAATACAGATGGTACTGAGAATTGGTATTGAAATAATATTGTTCTAAAATGCTGGATCAGCATCAGATCTGACAGATTTTACAACCTGAGACAGATGAATTGTGAACAAATAACAAACTGTTGGGTCTGTAGTTGCTGCTACTCAAAGCTTGGACATCTGTATTGTATTGAAAACTAAAAACAATATTGGGATTGGTACATCCCTAAATTAACTATCTCAGAAAAAATAAAAAAATTAAATGCTTTTAGAATGCAAATTCTATTTAAGTATTTTAAACATATATAGATGGTTTTTTGTGTGAAAAGTAAGTAAGAGTTTTTCTTTTTTTAATAAAAGGTTACAGTGTAAAGAATGCTGACTGTAATAAATAACCAGGTTTACAAAACTTGCCCTAAAAATGTAATGAAATATTTATGAACCCTTTGCATAAAGTGAGCTTTTGTGTTGTTACTGTTGCCTAAAGCTAGCTGCAGGCAGCAATGCTAATAGCTCTAGCTTACTTCTGCTTTCACCCTGTATACTAACAAGCACAGTTTTTTTCTGACAAAGTGAGAACTAGCTATTACGCTGTGTGATGATGGTGGTTCCATTTGATTTACAACATTATACTCTTATAGAGTACTCTTACAAATAAGAGATATGTTTATTAACTAGCCACAGTGATGCCAATCTCCATTTTAAAAGTAGGCCAGTGATAGCTCAGTGGTTAAGGTACTGGACTAGTAAACAGAAGATTGCCGGTTCAAGCCCCGCCACCACCAAGTTGCCACTGTTGGGTCCCTGAGCAAGGTCCTTAACCCTCAATTGCTCATCGTGTTCTGCTCATTGTGTAAGTCGCTTTGGATAAAAGCGTCTGCTAAATGCTGAAAATGTAAAAGTTCCCAAGATCTTGCCACAAAAATCCCAAGACTGAATTAAAAATCACAAGTAACTGAAAATGACAAAATTGTGAATATTTATTTATTATTATTTTCACCATTATTCACAAAAGCGAAATTCCTGAGTTAACTGACAAAGAACAAGCAGGATCATTATCAGTATTAATATTTACAAATTGCAATATTAAAACTCAAAGAGTGTCCTGTCCTGTCTCAATCATCAAACAATGCCATGAGAATCAGATTTGAAACTGTTTACACGAAGACGACTGACGCAGATTTATTTCTGCAATCTGTCACAACAATTACTAAAAAAAAGAAGTAAAATGCACAGATGACAACAGACGTTACGTCATGTTCTCGCGTCCAAACAAAATGTAAGTAAGTAAAGAAGTAAATGTACAGCAGCCGTAGAAATGGCCAGTGACAACCAAGTAGTAGTACACTTTGTCATTCCTTATTTAAAATTGCATGCAGATTTTAATAGCTTGAGTGCAAATTAAAAGTCAGAAAAATAAGTTAGTTATATGGTCAGACCTTACAACAATGTGGTGGCATTTACTGTTTGTGCCCAATACTGTTTGATCAGAACTGACTTACAGTACTATTTGGGTTTTCATGCCAGTGTCTCTCTGTGACTGCACAACTCACAGCTTTTGACACAACTTTTGATTTTATATTTTTATACTTTTTTGGTGTTTAGCCACCTATCTCTAACAAATACTTATGGCCTCAAGATATATGTATTAATTTGTGGACATAATGCAGCTAAATCCCACCCATCCTTGTGGGTGTAGTTTTTATCACTTTATGTCTGAGTAATAAACATGATGGTTATGCTTGCATGTTATACGTATATATTGTAGCGTCGCCACTGGGGGCCTGGCACGGGCTTTACCCAGAAAGCCTTGCGGCAGTGGTGTCTAGGCTCACCGTAGCCGTGTATCCTGGTGTTGGGAGTAGGGTGGCTGCGGTGAGGGTTGAGTAAGTAGCTGATATGTTTGTCTGTTGTATGATTGTATGTGTGTATGAATGGGTGTCTGTCCCTAAACCACTGAATGAACTGCCAAAGGCAGCTCATTTGCGGCCCAGAGGCTATCCTTTCTACTCGCCGGCGTCACAATATAACCTATATACGTGTACATATACACATGCAAGACATGTTATTACTATGCTATGTATATTATTCTAGAGGTAACAAGGTTACTTTTTGAACAATAAGCATTTTTTATGCTTTTAAGAATGCTAATTATACTAGGAATTTTAAAACTTAGAACACTATTAATAAATGGACTACTGTATTTAGTCTGTTTTACCAGAAGGTGGTGCTATTGCTCTGTCTGTAGTAGAACCAGGTGGTTATGCTTACCTCGCTCAGTGTGAGGAGTTTACCAGCTTGTCGCTGCCGTTCACTTCTGTTGTAATCGGACGGTTTATGACGTAATTTGGTTCAAAGACGTAATAAGAGCACATTTACATTTACATTTACATTTTCAGCATTTAGCAGACGCTCTTATCCAGAACGACTTACAGAAGTGCTTCTATAGTGAACATTTCATTTCTCAAGTTTAGGAAAACAACAGTCAAAGAACACAAATCTGCTCAAACCTGTTAGAACCAAAGTGCCTTTTTTTTTTTTTTTTTTTTTTTTTTAAATGGAAAAGAATGGAACAAAATGTTAGTAAATAAGTACAAGTCAGCCTAAGTGTTTAGTAAAAAGGTGGGTTTTTAATCGTTTTTTAAAGACAGCAAGAGACTCAGATGTTCGGACAGACAGAGGAAGTTCATTCCACCACTTCGGCGCTAGAACAGAGAACAGCCTTGATGCTTGTCTTCCTTTAGTCCTGGATGGGGGCTCAAGTCGAGCAAGACTAGAGGCTCGGAGGTTGCGTGGTACAGAGCGGGGTTTGATTAGACCACGAAGGTAGCACCAAGGTTCAAAGAAAGTTAAACCGTAACCAGTTGAAGATCCAGAGTAATTTGCCCCCCCCCCCCCCCCCCCCCCAAAAAAAAACAACAACAAAGATACAATGATGTAAAAATTTAAGTTAATTTATTACGTTTTAAGGTCCTATCCTATAATATCGTATAGAAAGAAACCAGACTGAGTCATTGTTAGCACATTTGCATATAACGACATTATTAGAGCCGCTCAACTTGATGCAAAAACAGAAGTCCTAAAGACATACTGTTATAACCGTAACTCATTATAACCAGCAGGTGGAGCCATGTGATAGCACACAGCAGACATGAACACGTCCTCTAAGCCACACCTGGAGCCCATAGAGACGATGTTAGTAATAGAATAGAATGCTTTAATTTGTCACATATACATACACTGACGTACAGTACAACGAAATTCTTTCTTCGCATATCCCAGCTTGTTTTGGAAGCTGTATGAAGCATTGTATGGAGCCCCTGGAGCAGAGAGTGTTAAGGGTCTTGCTCAAGGGTCCAACAGTGGCTGAGGGCAGAGCTGGGATTCAAACTCTCAACCTTTTAGTTGATAGCCCAAAGCTCTACCCCCTAGGCTACCATTGTCCCAGTCACTGGCTCAGTTATAAAAATGATGCTGAACAGCTTTTATTTATGTATTTTTAAATGGATAGATAGATAGATAGATAGATAGATAGATAGATAGATAGATAGATAGATAGATAGATAGATAGATAGATAGATAGATAGATAGATAGATAGATAGATAGATAGATAGATAGATTCCGCATCTACCAGAAGTGCAAATAGTAGCATTGTGCAAAGAAAACAGAGAATATCAGTAAACATATATCTATGATTAATATGAATATAAAGTTATAACTATAGCTATATACATATATAGAATTATATCTATGTAATAAGATTGATATGTAAAAAAGTACGTAGTACGTAGTAGTTTGGCTAACTACAGTGGAAATGTATGCAGAATTAATTGCAAATGTTGATATTAATTTGTTCAGTGACAGCACAGATCATGTATAAAAGTGAATGTATCCAAACCTGGATATCTGTGCAAAACATTTATTTATTTCCATTAACAAAACAATAATAATAATTGAGACCCTTTTGACTTTTTGCACACTATTGTGTTGTGGGTTTGATTTTAAATAAGTTGGAAAAAACCTACCACATATAAACTGTTTTACATTCAATATCCAAACAATAAAACACATTAATCAGGAGGTGTTGGCAAACAAAAAGCTTCTGGGTTGAACATACCTACAGAACCAGGTTGCTACCAGGTTGATAAAAAGAACTACTAGGACTACTGTCGTGCATTCAATTACTTAATCAGTGATCTAAAAAGATTACTGAAAAAGATTAGACCATGTCTTTCCTTATAGCATAAATAAGCTGTTCGTGGTTGACAGCCAGTAGAATTATCATACTTTAGTGGAATCAGAGTCGCAGAACATACAGATCGAAATTTTAGGACTACTGGGTGTAAGGCAGAAATACATACACTGAACTAGTCTGTTGCAGGCCATCATACACTTACTAATTTATTGGCACATCTTTCTGGAAGTTGCCATTCCACTAACCAGCCTGTTTTAATTTTTTTACACTATATTTATGATGCAGTATGATATTAAATCTGTTCCAGTTACAGATAAAGGCTCCAAGGTGCCTCATTCTTCAGCGGAGAACTGTCACCACAGCTATAGCTAATTACGCAATACATTAATCTATGTCAGTATAAATGAAATATACATTCATAGGCGTAGAAAATTCTTCTGAATTGCACTGAGTGCTTGTAAAACAGGCTAAGCTTAGATGAAGAGTACTGTACACATAATGAGTGAGATACGCATCTGAGGTAGAGCATTAAAAGCCACAGAGAAAATGAATGATAAAATAAGAAAGAGAAACAGTAAGAAAGAACTATGAGCCACTAACATTTACTGCAATAATTGTAATCAGTATATAGTGTGATATAGTGTGTATGTGGCCTTCCCAGTCTCCAGATTTAAATCCCATAGAAAGTGTTTTGTGTTGTAACTGCCTTCATTAAATCACACCAAAGTCAGCAAACCTCAATGAGCTGGAAGCTTCCTCATGAAAAGAATGGGTTAAGATTCCACAAGAGGGGTATCAGAAGCTTATTGGCACTTACCGAAATTGCTTATTAGTGGTTATCAAGGCAAAAGGAGGTTCCAGTGTGGAGAAGTACTAAGACTTGGGGGTTGGATGACAGTGCTCATGAACATTTGTAATTTCAACTCAAAATCATGTTGACGTATGATGTAAATATTATTTTTATGTTCAATTTTATACACATCACCATAATAGTACCACAGTAATAAAAATACCATAATCATAATTCCATACAAGTATAAGGACAGTTATACTAACAGTTTTATCATGCAGAAGTGTAAAAAGCATGTATTTTTAACAATCGTTTTATCCAGGTCAGGATCACTGAAGGCCAAAGTATCGCAAAGCTTTGGTCATCCCTAGAGGACATAGCCAATCATGTCTGTGTAGACACCTGGTTGAGCAATAGCCCACTGCACCACCTAAGCACTGTAAAAAGCTCATGCACTGAAATCTCACTCACTCACACTCACTGTCTTAACCACTAACTTACTTTCTTAAGGCTTGCTGGAGCCTATCCCAGCTTTTCAATGGGCGCAAGGCACACAGTAACACCCTAGACCGGGCACCAGTCCATCGCAGGGCAGACACACATACACACACCCATTCAATTTTAGGGCAATTCAGTGTCTCCAATTAACCTGACTGCATGTTTTTAGACTGTTGGAGGAAACCCACGCAGACACGGGGAGAACATGCAAACTCCGCACAGAAAGGACCCGGACCGCCCCACCTGGGGATCGAATCCAGGACCTTTTTCTGTGAGGCGACAGTGCCGCCCGCACTGAAATCTACCGTTCTAAAATAAAATTTATGGTGTCTACATGATTGAAAATCAGCATTTTAATATTGTAAATAACACCCAGTCTTTTTCTTTCAATAATTCAATTCCATTTTTTGAAACTTAATTTTCTGTTATGATATAATATTATATATAAAACATTATATATAAAATTATATAGAATAATATATAATATAACAGTTATAATATAATATTATAATAGTAGAGAAACCACACAGCATTGTTTTAAATGCTTCTACTGTATGTACTGATCTTATGATCAAAGCAATCTACTTTCTGCATGCTTTTTAAAAAAGGTGGGGTACCAACCAAGGACCAGGAGGAAACCCACACGACTATAGGAAAAAGACAGTGAGCAGATGCTAAGGTCAAGCCTTTAGGACCTAAACTGTTGTGCAGCACTCAGTTTACCATGGTACTGCTACTATTACAGTGTTCAGACAGTAGTGAGCATAGCACACATGCTCTAAATAGGTGTGATCATTATTTGAAAGCATCTGTGTGCATTCAGCAGTGCAAAGAGCAGATAACATCACCCTCTGGGAACTGCAGCACATGACATGAGTTCCTTTAGACATTAACATTAAATGTATCATCAAGTCACATTGTATACTGGGAGAAGCATGTGTCCCAGAAGTATTAAGACACGGGCTCATATCTGCTGAGGCATTTACACGCGTGTGTAAAGACAGCTGGAGCAAAAAGGCAAAGGCCTGGGACTGGTTTATGGTTTAGTCTTTACCGCTTACACCACATTGTGAATACAGTATGCGGTAACATTTACAGTGTGATCACTTTGCTGCACACTGCCGTATATGTTACAGCACTTTGTTTTGCACTAACTACACTATATGGCCAAAAGTATTCGGACACCTGACCATGAGCTTATTGGACATCCCATTTCAAAAACAAATGGAATTAAAAAAGAGTGATCTTTATGTGATCTTTTCTGCTATAACAACAGCCACTTCTCTGAGAGGGATGTCTGTGGGAATTTGTGCCCATTCAGTCAAATGTGCATGGCTGGACACTGATGCTGGTCAAGAAAGCCCAAATTGATGGTCCAGTTCATTCCAAAGCTGTTCAGGTCAGGTAAGGACTCTGTGCCGGCCACTGAAGTATCCTAATGTCTTTATAAAGCTTGATGTGTGCACAATGACATAGTCCTGCTGGAAAAAGAAGAGGCATTCCCTAAACTGTTGCTACAAAACACATAATGTCTTCATATAATTAAGTTGTAAAACTTGTTAGCAACTATTGTAACTGAAATGCATGAATTCAATAATTAGAAGGGGTGTCCCAATACTTTTAAGCAAATAGTGGCTGAATTGCACAATTTCTACACAGTTTCAGGGTGGAATAGTGACACTGGGTTTAAATCTCACTTAGCAGTCTATAATGAGTCTTTCATGTACAGTATATGTTTGTTTCCTCCGGGTACTCTGGTTTCCTCCCACCAACCCAACAAAAAACATCTTGGTATTAACACCACTAACTTACCTAGCTGTTGTATTAAGTTTGTGATTAAGTGGTGTAAAATATTCATACCACTTCTCCTAATGTAGTTAATTGGAGTGCTAACAAGAGTAAATTAGCTTACAGTACCTTTCTAACAGGGGTAATACGTCTTACCTGACTCACCTCTGTCAAATACTGCTAACATTATTTATTAAGGATTTTATTAAGCTTGTTAATCATTTGATTTACAATTTACGTTGTTCATTGCTTCCCACAAAGTAAAACAATACTGGGGTGTGTTCAGACAACAATGGTTACTGTATTTCATCAATCAGTTTTGGAGCGCATATTTAACCCCATGTTTCATGGGAAGTTGTTCATGAGTGCTAAAACATGGGCAACGTGTGTGAAGTCACTGTTCTGTGTAGTCACTGTTCAGGAGTTTAGCTTCTGGTAGCTTTCTGTCTGTCAGTTTATGCTCCTATTCTTATTTATGCTCACAAGCTGTGGGTAACACTGGGTACCAGTGGTAAAAACAACGCTCTTGCACTGGCAACTAGGCTTACTCTTTGTAATAGGATAAGATGTTTAGACATTTGAAAAAAAACAACTGTGTACAGCTGCTCCTTTTAATCAAGAGGAGTCGGTTGAAGTGGTTTGGACATCTTACAAGGATGTCCCCTGAGTGGCTCCCACAGGAGCTCTATATGCGGGTTTCTCTGGACGGAGACCACAGGGCAGACCCAG
The DNA here is from genome assembly GCF_030014385.1 of Trichomycterus rosablanca. Lineage (NCBI taxonomy): Eukaryota > Metazoa > Chordata > Actinopteri > Siluriformes > Trichomycteridae > Trichomycterus > Trichomycterus rosablanca. The sequence goes on along the minus strand of NC_085999.1, from coordinate 31,167,963 downwards.
GACTCCAGTTTATATCCAGATTCCATCACCCAGTTTGCTTTGGAATGCCTAGGGATCTCCCGTAAAGGTCTTCGGCCAGGGATAGCAGTCTTAGCAGTTTAGCCCAGAGTTTAAAAATGAACTCCAGTCCAGATAATAAAGATAAGCTGGTTTGATTTATTTATCGTTATTTTTCTGCTAGAAATCAAACAAGTATGTAGTAAAATACATTACATAACTGTAAAATTGATGTCCAACCTTACGACCAACCCCAAAAATGTGCATGACAATGCCTGTTTCATAAAATGTATGCATGTGGTGGTCAGGAACATACTAAATGTTGGGCTGATGGTACTTACTAATAGTACCCGTGTTAATTGCACAGATATGGGCAGCATAAAGACCTGAGTGACTTTAATAGGGGCCAGATTCATATGGCATGATGTCTGTCAGTGGGTACTCACCACACCCCATGTTCACTTCAACTCAGTGTCTCAAGTGTGTCGAGATGGTTCTTGGACCACCTGGAAACTGTGAATGCAAGTCAGAAGCGCATCTTGAACAAGGACATCTTGAACATCTTGAATGGTGTAAAACACTCATTTCCACCATTTACTTACTGACTGAAACCTTGTTGCAGTTTTAAATAGCTTGTCTTTACCCTGTAGCTGAAGAAAACTCATGCAGACACAAAAAGAACACAATAGTGACTGGAGTTGACATTCAAACCCAAGTTCCTAGGACCCTCATTACTTGCTGCACCACTTATACCACATTATCCATTAAATTTAGTGCAGCGATTACAACTGCAATATTGTCCGATTAAAATAAGCTTGGTTATTAATATCATAAAGGGAACAAAATATTAGATTTAAGTTTTTTTATCATCCTGATCAGGGTTGCAGTGGTGCTGGCTCCACACTGGAATGCAAGGCTTGAATTAATATATTTACCCCCACTTGCAGTAAATAGTAAATAGTATTTATTTAACTTTTGCATGTTTTTGTGAGCAAAGCAAACAAATCAGGTCACTAAGTTAACCTGAATGGACATTGGGAGAACATACCAAACATCCAACAAAAAGTGACCCAAGGAAAGATTTTAAAGCATACTGCTCTACCAGTACGTCCACTTTGTAAAAGTAACTTTGCTAAACAGTTTATTGCAAATTTCCCAGCAGACAGTGCAGTCGCCCCACCTGCCGTACAGTACTTCAAAGAAAGTAAGCACTCCCTGATGCAGACGGACACCACGACTCAGCCTGTATGATAAATTATCACAAAGCTTTCTGGGTAATTTCGAATCTTCATAACAAGTGCTTTTGTCATAGAAAAAAAAATTAATGAAAACAAGATTGTCTTTCATTTGAGCTGATTTAACCGCCTCGGCAGCCAGATGCTCCTCTCTGGATAGAAATCCAGTCAGCACTAAACAAAGCTCGGCATAAAAAAAAACTAGCATTTTTTAGCAGCCCGTGCTGCAAATAAATCAGGCAGTGCGCACAATGGCCATCTGTTTGTTATTTGATATGTGTGAATACGTGTTGTAATGACTTTGTTTGTGAATCAGTCAGTGCACTGGAACACACAAGAGCTCTCGAAGTGCCGGAGTGTTCAAAGCTAATCATATAATTGGACACAATAGTCAATGACAAATGGAGTTGCATGCAGCCAGCCAGCTGGGAAGTGAATATGTAATCATTGTAAAATCATATCATTTTGCATATTTGAAGACAGCTTAATAGAGTTTGCTTGTCACTGCACTATCAAGTGATGATCTGAGAGCGCCGCGTCGTATTTGTTCTCCGGGATATTGCTCCTCTGCATCTGCATCTGCACCGAGTTAAATGGAATGGAAACAGTGTTATTTCAATGCTTCGCAGATGCTATGTGTCTTCGCTCTGCTGTGGGATTTATAATGGAATTCTCTTGTTTATGAGAAGTTAAAGCGAGAAGCTGTCATCGTGTTGCCGGTTTATTAGTCACTACATCAGTGGACATAGCGGACTGGAAAGTCGAAAGTGTATTTACAGTATCTGCACTGTGTTGTTAGCTGATTAGATATACCTTGTAACAATAAACTCACAGTGGGGTGTATATAAAAACCCAAATGGAGTTGTAAATGTCAGATGTATGTATTTAAACCTCAGTCAGGTTTGATATGAACGTGCATATAAAGCAAATTAAAATACAAAGCAATTATTTATGAGATGTACTTTATGGGGATTTTATTGAAAACTGCTAAAGAAAATCAACCAAATGACCCTTTGACCCTTTTTCTCCAAATCTAGTTGTACTTAACTGCCCAGGTGCATCTTCTCTGTTGCTGCACACAACTATCCTGACCAAAAAGAGCCGTACCTAATACACAACCCTTCTAACACATGTGCACTAGCAATTTGCTTCTTTTCACCTGCAAGAGATGCATTCACACAGGGATCAAAGATTAGAAATCTTGTACAGAGTCACACACTGATCTCCATTATTCCCCGTCCCTGTGCAGATGCCTTTGACCAGCCAAAAGAGGCCACAATTGCATCAGCAACAATGAATCCCTTCAGCCCTCCCACCCTCAGATGTAGCAAGTCGTCTGTCTCGGTGCTGGGCCGGCAGATAGCAGAGCTGAGATTCATAATCAAGAGCTCAAGATCTCAGCAGTGGTGGGCTAGCATGTTAGACTACTGTGCACCCCGAACGCCAGATGAAACAAAATTACAGCGGTTTGGTATCTCTGTGTATACAATAAACCATGTCTACAGTGAGCCAAGTATGCTCAATGATGTTTTGGGGTTGCTTTGCTGCTTTTGCAAAATCTCACAGAAAACAGGACACATCATACCAGTTGACTTTCGTCAACTTTCCGTACTGTTGATGGTGGGTAGGAGTTAGCATGGAACCATTATTCAAATAATCTGCAATTTGAGCACTGGTAGTTCCTATGTTGGTCTGTTCCAGATGCCGTAGCCTTTAAGTCCTCTGGCATCAATACGTCCTGGCTACCCAGTAACTATCAATAGTTTGTCCTATTCTGGAAATGTCATTTTCTGGAAATATCTTGCCAAACTGATTTGAACCTTAAGGTCACTTATTATAAGTGTTTATTGCAACAGATCTTGGCAGACATAAAGACCTATGAGCAGCTACCATCAGCCCAATTTTTATTATATCCCTGACTGTCATATGCACGTTTTTAGGATTTATCCTAATATTTTGGCTTATCAGTATATATTATGAATGTAGAACATTGAAGCATCCATTTAGTGGCTGATTAGCAATTATCTGTTGGGCGCTGGTGCCTCCTTTTTCAAGCTGCTGTCTGCTGTTTATGCTACAGTCCAAACTTTGCTTCTCAGTATTCTTAACAAGCTTCCCAGGCTTGGTTGTTGTTTCTTCTGCAAGAGCAATTTTTCAGCGTACCTGAAACTTTTCTAATAGAGAAAACTGCCCAAATAAATAGAAATGGACTAGACAGTTAGAAAACAGTTACAGTGCTTAAAGCCTTTTATTTATGCTTTATTTACTGTGTTAAAGCTTGCAGTGCAGTTTTTAAGATCTCAGTATTTACTCACACCGGCTTACACATAAAAATGAATCTGAGCAAAGGGGATAAATGACTGTAGCCTAAAATCCTTAATCTCTATTAAAAGGGATAATCTTCCATAAAGAATGTGCTCAATGCAAAGATGACACCCATTGACCGAGCTGTTAGCAGAGGAATGGGAAGGAGGAGGAGGATGTATGGCTTTGATTACAGCTGTGGCTGTTTTAGCGCATTATGCTGTTGCTGATTCACACGGAGAGGATTGCAGCCCCATTAAAAAGTATAAATAATGTAGGGCCTGTTTCTCCACTACTCAGCTAAATGCCCTGAAACGTCGGACTCTCCTTGTCAGGTTTTCAATAGATTAAGACAGGATTTATTTTAAGTCTTTAAAGTAGCATGTTCCTCTTAGCATTCACTAGGTACAGGGTGAGGAGCAAATAAGTTTAGGTGCTCTGTTTTTAATTACATTTTAGTAAAGTGTAGGATGACTGATTTCAGAATTGTGGACTTTCTGGTTTTAATGCTGTTCTTTTTTCATTCTTTGTTTTCATGGTTATAATAAGAGTGCTGTCAAAAGTAATGCGTTAATCGTTGCGAATAATTTGAAATATATTAACGTGTCAAAAAATTAAAGCAATTAACGCAGCTGGATGGTTGCTTCCTGTGGTGGCTGACCTATGACGAGGTGTGCTGCCAAAAACAGGGAAGGAGTTTTAGGTGGGAAGTTTTACTTTGCCTTTTAAGTTGCGGGTTGGATCTTTGTTTATTTATTAGGATTTTAATGTCACATTCATAACAGAACAGGTAGTTACTGGTTACACAAGATTCATCAGTTCAAGTCTTTAATGTCAATTTTGTATCTCCAGTTCACCTCACTTGCATGTGTTTGGACTGTGAGGGGGAAACCGGAGAGCCCGGAGAACATGCAAACTCCACACACAAATGACCCGGACCGCCCCACCCAGGACCTTCTTGCTGTCAATCCTACCCACTGAGCCACCGTGCCGCCCTATTGGATCTTTGAAGAAAACTAAAATAATCAGACCATTTGCAAAGCCGAATTTAATTACCACAGAAGATATTTGTCTTTGACACATAACTTCAACGAGGGCCGGCAGGTTGGCTTGGTGGGTAGCACTGTTGCCTCAGAGAATGTTTGCATGTTCTCTCCGTGTCTGCGTGGGTTTGGAGATACACAATTGTCCATGCTTTAACATTAAAACATTAAAAACTTAAACTGATTAATCTTGTTTAAACAGTAACTACCTGTTCTGTCATGAATGTAACCAAAGTGTGTAAAACATGACGTTAAAATCCTAATAAATATCAAATAAATACCTTAAAGCAAAATATTCTACCAAAATGACGTCTTTAGGGCCTCAACAGTTTACACTACAGGAATGTGGTACTCATGGACGAATGAAGAAACCATTAAGTGAGAAGGTAACTACTGCTTTGATTATCTGAATAGCTAAAAACTGCCGCCCAGTTAACATAGTAGCAGATGGACTGAAAAAAAAACCATTCAAATTGCATCAGGAAACACCTCTAATAATCTACCTTCAAGAGGAACCATCGTATTAAGAATGCACACTGTATAAAAGCGAGAGGGCAGGAAGGATGAACATGCTTGAGCAAGCGAAGTGTCACTCTCACAGGGAACTACAGGACTTCTGTGAGCAATGACAACGACTTGGGCATCACTGTGCACTTCACTGATAAACAATAGAATCTGCAGTCGTTTGCACTACTTGAGTAAAACAGAAATGTTAAACTTTGCAGAGGCATGCTCTAAAGACAATCTTTCCTTTTTCTTTTATTTGAAATTCAACTGGCATTTGAACATGGTTCACAAGAGACGATTTGTGTTCAAAGATAAAAAGATACAATTAGGCCGCTCAGGTGGCACAGCGGTAAAATACGCTAGCACACCAGAGCTGGGACTTGAATACATTGTATCGAATCTCAGCTCTGCAATCCGTCGGGGCTGGGCCGCTATATGAACAACGCTTGGCTGTTGTTCATACAGGGTAGGGAGTCATTAGGGACCTCATAACTGATGTAATTATGACCTCTGCTGGCTGATTGATGCCGTCTGCACAGAGTGGAGGAATAATGCTTATCATGGTGTGGCTCTCCGTGCACAAGGCTGATCGCATATGAACTGGACTCGTGCAGGTGAAAAAATGCAGTCGTCTACTGCACACGTGTCGGAGAGGGTGTGTGTCAGTTCGCTCTCCACAAGCAGGGGTGGGGGTCAACACCAGTAGAGAGAAAGCATAATGCAATTGAGTAAAAATTGGACGTGCTAAAAATCCGGAGAAAATGCATAAAAAAAAGATATAATTAAACAAATGTATTTAAATATAAATATAATTCCATTGTATTGATCTTGTATTAATTCTTTTACTTTACATTTAAATATTTATTATTAAATGCTTTCAGTCTTCAGAAAAAGGAAAAGTGTTATTAATTGCGATTAAAAAAAGTTTATTAATTTATTAATAAATTAAGTTACTAAATGAACACAACTAATAAATAAACATTTGCTGTGATTAATAATTTGACAGTCCTTAATAATATTAAAATAAGATTAATAATAGCAAGAAGAACAACAACATACTAATCTGAATTTTAACTGAAACATTCCACTTTAGTTCTATTAAAACACCAAACCTTTTTCTTTTATAATTTATTTGAAAAGTTAATTATGTACAAAACATTTCACAGAATAACAGCACCGGGCTCTTTATTATTCTGATTACTGGCAGAAAAGTACTTTGTCATAGAAATATTTTGTTGATGATTGCATCCCTGACAATGGACACCCAAAGAGGTGTAAAATAATTTTTATGAACAGGACTGAGGTGGCACAGTGGCTCGGTGGGTAGCACTGTCGCCTCACAGCAAGAAGGTCCTGGGTTCTATTCTCAGGTGGAGCGGACCGGGTCCTTTTTCTGTGGAGTTTGCATGTTCTCCACGTGTCTGCTTGGATTTCCTCATGGAGCTCCAGTTTCCTCCCACAGTCCAAAGACATGCGGTCAGGTTCATTGGAGATACAAAATTGTCCAACTGTGTTTGATATTGAACTTGAACTGATGAATCTTGTGTAACCAGCAACTACCTGTCCTGTCATGAATGTAACCAAAGTGTGTACTGAGGACTGGAACTGTGACAACAAAAATAAGCATTTGTTAAAATGTTTTTGTTACATTTAACAAAACAACACACAGGGTGCATTAATGAATAAGAAATATTAAAGTTCCGGCTCCAAAACGCAGCCCTCAGCAAGAAATTAGTGTTCAAGAGAAATGAATCTGAAGCTTTGTTGTCTCTCTCTATCAAACTCCACTTTCTCTCCATATGTCCATGCCTCTTTGTTTTTCAATTGAAGTAACCACTGAAAAAAGAAAACAATTAAGTCCAATCTACAACTGGAATAGCAGTCCGTGTCATGGTTTATTATGCCCTAGATTCCTGTTATTCTCAATAATTGAATGGCGATGCGTGTTGCTGCCCCGCCATGGTCCCAGCTCAGGGAGCAGAAGCAAGATGAGGCGAACAAGAGGCAAGAGGAGCGCCTCTTCAGCATGACAGCACAGGACAACATCGTCTAGGGATGGACGAGCCGAGCGTGCGTTTGTGCCTGCACGTCACGTAGCTAGCTCGGAGAGCTCAATTACAAGATTGATACTCGGAGAGGAAACTTCATTTTGCTTTACAGATGTCGACACTGCTCCAGAAAAACAAGGCTGCTGTTTAACATTAGGCGGTTTGGCGGAATGAGAATAGCCACAAAAACAGGGAGCAAGGCTTATTTCTGACAAATAACCCAAAGTTTTAGGCCTATTAAAGTGCCCTGCTGATTACAGCCTGTCAGGCACGAGCAAAGGAACCAATAGCAATAGCAATCGTGCAGCGTTTGAGCAGAGGCCAATATTTGATGAAGTTCCTAGGACATCTCTGTTTCATTTCAAATGCGTAAAAACCCAAAGGGCTTTCTCTAAATTTTCATCTTAATTTGATTACACGGCATCTTGTCTGTGTGAATGATCTGTTTTGCCTCTAGAGGATCTCTTAATCACTTTTCACTCGCGGCTTCATCCTTCTAAACATGCTGCAACTGTTCTGGACTTTTACCAGGCATGCTGGATTGAGAGGTGAAAACACAATTGGGGGAAAGACTGGAAGAGAGAGAGTCAAAAACGAAAATATATAAGGATATAACCAAACCACAGGCAAAACTGGTCTAAATCGGATCTTATATCATGTATGTGACCCACATTACTATTTTATTTAGATGTGAACAGTACCATATGTGACATTTTTAAGTCTGACCTGGTCCACTTTCTATCTACAGCAATTCAAGCTCAGTCTGAACAAGCATATGAAAATCAGCTGGGTTATCATTATGGATTTAGTATTTGGTTGCACCAGAACCAGGTGGCACACTGGCGCAGTGAGTTGTGCTGTTGCCTCCTAGCAAGAAGAACCTGGGTTTGATTTCCTGGCTGGGTGGTTTAGACCCTGGCTGACCTGATTGCTGGTTAACCCTAGAACACTAACGTTAAAATTAGTAACACCATCACTAACGTTGGGTATATTTTACCCGGTATAAAATTCCAGATAAAATATAGTTTTCATCAATTTATTTTAAAAGTACAACACTGTATGACAAGTTTTGGAACTCTTCTTTAATTTTACAACATACAACATCACATAAAATAAAAAAAGGTACCATGGATGACCCTATAAAAAAGCAGAAAAACTATTGGAAAATCAGGTAATCCTTAACAGGTAATGCCCTAACAAAAAAAATAATGCTGCTGGGAACTTTGGTCCACCCATTCCTGGGACATGTGAGCCCTGTCTGGTAAAGGCACAGTCTTCCTGCATCAATGATAACTGTGGGAGAGATAGACAAAAAATGGCATTTTTTGAGAAGGGGAAAAATTACTTTTGATTATATGAATTTTCTTGGAAATTACCATTAAGTGATATTTATTAATTGCCATTATACTAATTAAGGATTATATGCAAATTATGGGACAACTCTAACTTACGTTATGCCTTACATGCAGTCAGTACAGGCAGGGTAGTAATGGCGAGGGCACACTGGTCGACGGCAGACATGTTACTCACTTGTTAGCATGCCATAGTAAAAATGCCTGTTACAGGATGACAGCTGTGGATGAAATGGGGCAGAGAATGTGGCAGGCCTGAATGTTGTTTCCCTTGAAAAGTGCAAAGAGCGCCTGATTTAAACACACAAACACTAACATCGGGTAAATTCCACCCATAAAATATGTTACTCTCTATCACTAACGTCGGGTGAAAATCACCCGAACGCATGCCTCTTGAAAAAACCATAGATGGGAGGAGGGAATCAACCATACCATTAATGACATCAATGAGTGCCCTGAAGCTACCCAAAGTCCCATGCAACTCAGACAGCAGCAACACAATAAAAATCACATGACAAAAATTGTGTGGGTGAAAATCACCCGGCGTTAGCGTTCTAGGGTTAAGCAGGTTAGTTAGAAAGGAGAAAATCAGCCAAACATACTCTACACAAACACCAACCTGGCAGACTAGCCAAGGCTAAATAAATACCATGGTAAGAGGCTCACCATATACTCACTTTTGTTTTACAGGAATGGGTAAAAAACCTATTCCAATTTATTTTACCATGCTGGGCTAAAAATCCATTGTTTATAGGGAACCAATCATTCTCAGGGTAACATGCACTCACACATTTGGACATACAAAGAACATCCAAATATCTCACAGACAGTAACCAGTGGCTACAACTAGCTGGTCAGGTGATATGTTAAGACTAGCGGTTAATATAAAGCACATACATTCATAATCAAAGCAAAACACAAAATCAGAATTGAACACAAAATTATCATACAGTGTGGGGTTACATAGCCAGAAGTAAAGAACCTACAGTAGCTCTGTGTTATTATTATTATTATTATTATTATCCACCATATGTGTCCAGTAAAGTTACTAAGACGCTGCCTGGTATGTTCTTTATTAAGGGACCTGTTACCAGCAAGGCAAGCATATGCTGCTGGTCTGCTCTGTCCTGCATCTCCTGATGAGTGCCACCCATCCTTTGTGTCCATTAATAATCTGCTCATGTAGCACAACTATATTCAACAGCTAAAAAGAAGCAGAGAGAAGCAAACAAGCCAGCACAGCTGTCAGAAAGCAGAGAGTAAACCATCAGTCGAGACCCACTCTTCTCTGAACGTTCTCTGGGCTGCGAAACAGGCCAGAGAAAATCATTTCGCCTTAAGCTTGACCCTATAAAAGTGCTATCCGTGGCTGGGAAACAATAAATGCTCATTATAAAGCAGCTGCCTGGGTGCTGAGAACTTCTCAAGCCAGGTCGGAAAAATACAACTCTATTTGATTCCTCTAGTAAGTGAAAAAGACAACTGTTTTCTCCAGAGCAAAGCATGTGGACTGTACAGTGATGACAGCTGGGCTTGTTACCAGCAGGACTGTACTGTACAGCCCAAGAGTCATAAAAAACAATCCAGTTGAATACCTTTGCTTCTGTTGTTTCTAAAAAATAAATGGTAAACATGGATTAATTTTAAAAATATTTGGTTGTCTAGGCCAGTTGCGTGGGTCGTGAGCCGAAAAAATTGGTCGCAGAGAATAATAATAATAATTATATAAACTTGCACATGGGTGGGTAGTACTGTCGCCTTACAGCAAGAAGGTACTGGGTTCAATCCCCAGACTCTCTGCTTTCTGTGCAGAGTTTGCATGTTCTCCCCGTGTCTGCGTGTGTTTTCTCCGGGAGCTCCAGTTTCCTCCCACAGTCCAAAAACATGCAGTCTAGGGTGTTACTGTGTGCCTTGCGCCTATTAAAAAGCTGGGATAGCCAATTAGTCTTCCGCTGCTGGGGACCCTGATCATGTCCGAGTAGGGTATGTTTGCCTGACACATGCCCCCCTCGACATGTGGCCAGTCCACCAGCCCCCTCTTATTTGCTCATACTTTGCTGGATTTGCTTGTGAGGCCAGTCTCACGCATGGAGAGTCACACGCTGATCTCCACGTTTCTCCACTTCTGTACAGGCATCTCAGGCTACTCAACAGAGTCCTTGCACAGTATCAAAGACCCCACCCTGTTTTTACTCCAGTCTTTTCCCACTCAGCAGACTAGTGGCTAATTTTGTCTGCTGCAGGCACTGTGCCTGCTAAAGGGTGCCCATCTGACCACAGAGCTGAGATTTGAACTCTGAGAGTTTAGAATCCCAGCGCTGGTGTGCTAGCGGAATATCTTGCTGCGCCACTGACCCTATTGCCGGTTAAGCAGGTTAGTTACAAATGAGAAAATCAGCCAAACATACTCTACACAAACACCAACCTGTCAGACTAGCCAAGGCTAAAAAAAAATGCCATGGTAAGAGACTCACCATATACTCACTTTTGTCTTACAGGAATGGTAAAAAAAAAAACTGTTGCAATTTATTTCACCATGCTGGGCTAAAAATCTATTGTCTACTGTGTCAGCACAGCAAACACATTAGGTACGCAGGGCTACTGTGAATTTATGAGGGACACATCGCCATGACAAATATTTCAAAATGCAGCTCTATATAGGCCCGGCTATTTGGTGTGTCCATAGCAGTGAGTAGCTAAATTGAAAAATCAATTCCAATTTCAATGATTGGAATAAAGAACACCAGGAGTTCTGGAGATAAAAAGGCGTTCTTCTTCTGAATCCTCTTTAATTGGAAAGTCATTTCTTCTGGGTATTCTAATGGTGCTGAAGGAAGATTGCAAAATAAACTTGATGAGCTGGAGGAAGGTTAATAGCTTGTGTGGATTTACACGTGTGTTTATGTGTGTGTGTACAAAGGTGGTGTGTATCTTCCCTGAACAGCATTCATCCAACCTTTTGCTTCTGACAGAGCAACGAAATGAAGAAGAATCCCACACACAGGGCTTTGCACTCTCACCTTTTTTCTTAATGCTCTGAATGAGTTAGATTGAAAGAATGTGCAGGCATGGCTGGAATTTGTCAAACCATCTTTAAGTACCCTAGATTTTTAAACACAGACACCCTTTTTAATTAGCAGGTTACTACTTGAGAGTTCGAATACAATGGCTGACCCTGCGCTCTGACCTCAGCTTCCAAACAAGCTGAGATATGTAAAAAAAGAATTTTATTGTACTGTACACGTGTATACACCGTATCATAATGACATTATGACCACCTTCCTAATATTGTGTTGGTCCCCCTTTTGCTGCCAAAACAGCCCTGCGACGCATTGTGTATTCTGACACCTTTCTATCAGAGCCAGCATTAACCTCTTCAGCAATTTCAGTCTATTGGATCGGACCACACAGGCCAGCTTTGCACCCACGTGCATTAATGAGCCTTGGCCGCCCATGACCCTGTCGCCAGTTTACCACTGTTCCCTTCTTGGACCACTTTTGATAGATACTGACCACTGCAGACCGGTAACACCCCACAAGAGCTGCAGTTTTGGAGATGCTCTGACCCAGTCGTCTCGCCATCACAATTTGGCCCTTGTCAATCTCGCTCAAATCCTTACACTTGCCAATTTTTCCTGTTTCTAACACATCAGCTTTGAGGATAAAATGTTCACTTGCTGCCTAATATATCCCACCTACTAACAGGTGCTGTGGTGAAGAGATAATCAGTGTTATTCACGTCATCTGTCAGTGGTCATAATGTTATACCGATGTTGTATATGGCTTGGCTCATTCTCACTAATGTTCTTCTTGCTAAATGAAAGCAAATCTCTGCAGTCATGTTCCAAAATATGCTGTTACAGTAGCAAAAGGGAACCAACTCAGACATCCCAAGTCTCCCGGAAGTTCCAGGAGTCTCCCGCATATACATAGCGGCTCCCTGATGCCCGCAAGTCAGATAAAATCTCCCGGAATCTAGAAAGAGCGGCCAAGAGCGACACACACACGCACGCAGGCGACAGAGACTTTATTCCCGATCGCGTATTAAATCCGTTATCTGATATACAATCTAGCGCACTGTGTAGGGAACATAAATCAGTTGTCTAATATACTATCTAGTGCACTATGTAGGGAACATAATTAATTATGTAATACACTATCTAGTGTACTATGTAGGGAACATAATTAATTATGTAATACACTATCTACACTACTTTAAGCATTATGTAAGAAACATAAGTCTATTATCTAGTACACTATCTAGTGCACTAAGTAAGGAACATACATTCTTTTCTAATATACAATCTAGTGCACTATGTAGTACACATTAATGTGTTTGTGATGCAAACAGTTAGCTTAGTAGCTCAGTTAGCAGCTCCTAAAAGTTCTGTTATCACCCATATCCTTTGGTGTGTGCGAGAGGTTTTTTAGTTTGTTTTTTTTTTTTTTGGGCTTGGGGGGGGTCGTGGGCGAAGTCTGGGTACCTCCCTGAAATGAGGTACCTCCCTGGTACCTCCCTGAAATGAGGTACCTCCCTGAAATGAGTTTTTGCAACTTGAGATGTCTGCCAACTCCACAGTAATGCACTTTATTTTGAAGAGAAATGTTTAACAAGCACATAAAGACATATTGTTCAAGTGTCCACGTACTATATGTTTTCTTTATTGTACACCCTTTAACACATTTCAGCCCACTTTCCCATCTTTACTAGGTTCAGTTTCCCACATCATTAAATAAAAAGCAGAGGGCTAACATGCTCAGTGCTTATTGAGGAGGCAATAGTAATCATTGAGCCCAGGCTTTATAAAGTAGATTATAGCAGGAGACAGGATATAAACAGACACCGCAAAGGTCAGGATTGTCTGACGCTGGGCCAGATGACACAAGAGGCTGGAGGGAGAGAGGGGAGAGAAAACACACAAGAACTCTGCTTGGTTTCATTTCCTGAGAAGAAAGAAAAAGTTAAAAGGTGGCCCCCGAACAAATGAAACTCAATTTCACGGCACATTATCCCTCCCTGTTCTCTTCTCTTGGCTTTCATTTTCATTAAGACCACAGACAAGCATAAATTAATAATTACTGCCCGAATGTCTAAATGCAGGCCGCACTCCTGTAGCTTTTCATTTTCCACCGCGGCCTTGCATGTTCATGCTTGCAAAATGTTAATTTAGATAATGTGGCCTGCCCCTTGTCAGATAATTCTGTTTGGTGCTCTCACTAATACATAATGGTCTTTTTGATTAGATGACATTAAGTCTATCTTGTGTTCAATCAAGCCATACCGATTTGCTTCCTTTGCAGCTGGAAGATGTTCAGATGAGGAACAGAAAGTCAGACATTTGGGAAGTCTTTGATAGTTCCGCACTTTATTCAGTTTAATAGTATGGTGAATGTCAAACGTGGCTGAACCATTAGGTGTAATTTACAGAGCCGCGTCTAATAACATTAACAATGACTTAGACGCTGGATGATCTGATGAAACAGGGTAGTTCTGGCAAAGTGCAGGTCATGTTAGGAGATTAAACCAAACGCAGGCTGCTGACTGAATGAAATGGAATTACAGTTCCAATGTACGTTCTGTAATATAAAACACATTCCAAGTTATAAAGACCCACCAAACTGTCTTTTCATTAAAGCACTATTAGAGCTGATTTAGCTGAAGCTAATTGTTCTGTAGAACTAATAAACTAACACAGATTAGGACTGTATAGTTAGAAAAAAACTAGCCCCCTTTCACTCTGTTCTTCAATGGTCAGGATCACCACAGGACCACCACAGAGCAGCTATTATTTAGGTGTTGGATGATTCTCAGCACTGCAGTGACACTGACTGGTGGTGGTGTGATAGTGTGTGTTGTGCTGGTATGAGTCGATCAGAGTTGGAGTTTTTAAATACCGTGTCCACTCACTGTCCACTCTATTAGACATTCCTACCTAGTTGGTCCACCTTGTAGATGTAAAGTCAGAGATGATCACTCATCTATTGCTGCTGTTTGAGTTGGTCATCTTCTAGACCTTCATCAGTGGTCACAGGACGCTGCCCATGGGGCACTGTTGGCTGTATATTTTAGGTTGGTGGACTATTCTCAGTCCAGCAGTGACAGTGAGGTGTTTAAAAACTCCATCAGCATTGATCTGTCTGATCCACTCATACCAGCACAACACACCACCATGTCAGTGTCACTGCAGTGCTGAAAATGACCCACCACCCAAATAATACCTGCTCTGTAGTGGTCCTGGGTGAATCCTGACCATTGAAGAACATCATGAAAGGGGGCTAACAAAGCATGCAGAGAAACAGATGGACTACAGTCAGTAATTGTAGAACTACAAAGTGATTCTTTATGGTAAGTCAAGCCGATAACATGGACAATGTGTGTAGAAACAAGGAGGTGGTTTTAATGTTATGGCTGATTGGTGTACATTTAAATCTATTCATTTTTTTTATGTTTTATTGCTATTTTATCCAGGACAGTGTTGCTGTAGGTCGGGCTTCCTCAAAATCACAGGACGCAAACAGTAGCAAACCCCGGCTGGACAGTCCAGTCCATCGTGGGGCCTCAGCCATCCCTCTCCTCAACCATAGCCAATCATTTCTGTATGTAGACACCAATTAGTTGGTATAACAACTGACAATTCAAACCCTGTAACCTGGATTAAATCGAATAAAAAAAAATTTCGAGCAAAATGCAACTTACTTTACAGTATTATAAATGCTTTTGCAATTGGTTGGGACTATCAAAACAATTAGCAATCATGGTAAATGTTAAGGTCATTCCTATAGTTCTCCAGGGATAGATGAATAAACAACTGTCAAAACAGTTGGTTCTGGGTTTTAAAACCACAACTAATCGTACACAGAAAGGTGTGCCAAAAGCATTTTATTAAATCCTTATAGAAAATATAGTAAACGTGTAGTTAGCTTGAAAACAAATTACCACTAAGGACAGACAATATTATTGATGTGATGCATCAGTGACTGGTCCTGATGCACATACAATTTACTATAATTAGTCTATCAGCCACACTCACTGCTAATTGATGTATTCTATTACATTCATTAATCAACATCAATTATATGAAATAAATTATTTGCTTACAACATTAGGCACAGGGGCACATTTAAGACCTCGGGTTTGGTGTGTAGAAGCTCCTGTGGCCTGTCCAGAGCCCTGACACTGACCCCACTGAACACCATCGAGATTAACTGGAATGTAGATTGCAAGCCAGGCCTTTTATTCACACGTAAGTCTGACCTATATGAAGAAAATTTCCCATAGACACACTCAAAAACCTTATGGAAAGCCTTCCCAGTAGAGTCAAGGCTGTTAGATGTGGGGGCAGGAGGTGACTGTATTAATGACCGAGGTTTTTGAATGGGATGTTTAACAAGCTCATGGTCAGGTATACAGCCTGCCCAATGTTATCACCCCTGTTAAAATGGGGTGTTGGCACATTTAATAAAAAATTTGATTCTTACAGGAACAAACTGGAAATTTGGATCATTGTGGTACTTAGTCCAAGTCTACACTGTGGTAATAAAGAAGAGTTAGAAACAATAAGCAGTGATGGACTTTCACATTCTAGTAATAGAAACCTTTTTAAACTTGACTGAATTACTGGACATGACAATATGAATAAAGCTTACCTATTATGATCATATATGTAGCTTTTTCAGGGTTGATTGAAACTTTAACCTCATTTTCAAGAAAAAAAAAGACCTTGAATTTCTAAAACGCTGTGTTGAATTATGCAGTGATCAGTCAATTATTCATCTCGGGCCATCCCTGTTACACGCATGCATTAAAAAGTATGTAAATTGGACTAAAAAGACACTGCAATGTCAACACATTTCTATAAAAAACGCTTAAAAGCAGTGAATTAGTTCTTGTCACTTTTTATAAAACAAAAAAAACGCATCATTAAATGCATCATTTGCGATGGACTGGTACCCTGTCCAGGGTGTGTTACCTTCTTGGTAATTGTGTATTCCTGACTTTGGGTCAAGCTCTAAATTGACCATGATCCTCTCTGTGATAAGCAGCTACTGAACAAGAACTTTAACCCGCAGTTTTTGGACCATATCCTGTCTTAACTGTAAGTTTCTTTGAATAAAATCATATGCTAACTGCGTAAATGTAAAATAATTTTGGGACAGTGTTGGCTCAGTGCTCAAAGTTTTGCATGGCTGCTGTATTTTTTACAGTAAAGAACTTTTTTCATTGTTTTATAGTCTGTTACAAAAGTAATTTACAATGATGTGTGAACATGATTACAGGTATAAACTTTATCTGCACAATCACAGATGCAAAGCAATGTGAAGACTGAGGGCACAATTTCAGATCCATTAAAATCCCATACTGCCTGCCAACAAATATACTAAAATGAATCATTATTTGTTGGACGTATGCTGTCATCTAGCAAATGAGGCTAAGTTAGGAGATGCTCTTGTTAGGGGTTTGCGCTGTAAACATTTTCCTGCTTTCCTTTTTAAATAATAACAGTGTAGATTTCATGACCAAACTAGTCTAATAGCTAAAGCTAACAAGCCAGCTAGCCCTTTTAATTCTTCTAATTACATTTTAATTATTTGTATTGCTGGCTAATATCACACACATGAAGCTTATTCTGAGGAAATATTTTTTAATCTGTTGTAGCAGATCCTTTAATTTCAATGTTTAAAAAGATTCAAAATTTACCTGTGCTTGTTTGCTAGCTGTTTCTGAGATTAGCCAACACTGTTTTAGCTTGCTCGCTACTTGTAGTGGGTTAGAGCTAGCTAAAACACCTTTTTGTCTCTCTCTTTTCTGCTTAGCAAATTTTCTTAATGTACTTTTAATGTCTTTGTCACTAAAATTTCAAGAATTTTATATAATAGTATCTTTAGATTATTAACCTGTTCATGATTGTTTTCTTTATGTAATTTTAAATAAACATGAATCTATCCATTTCCTCGGCTGCTCCCGTTAGGGGTCGCCAGCGGATTGTGATCCGCATTATTGATTTGGCACAGTTTTTACGCCGAATGCCCTTCCTGACACAATCCTCCCTATTTTATCTGGGCTTGGGACCGGCACTACAATGCACTGGTTTATGCATCGTAGCGGCTAGGTACCTACAGGTCCTTCTCAAAAAATTTGCATATTGTGATAAAGTTCATTATTTTCCATAATGTAATGATAAAAATTAAACTTTCATATATTTTAGATTCATTGCACACCAACTGAAATATTTCAGGTCTTTTATTGTTTTAATACTGATGATTTTGGCATACAGCTCATGAAAACCCAAAATTCCTATCTCAAAAAATTAGCATATCATGAAAAGGTTCTCTAAACGAGCTATTAACCTAATCATCTGAATCAACGAATTAACTCTAAACACCTGCAAAAGATTCCTGAGGCTTTTAAAAACTCCCAGCCTGGTTCATTACTCAAAACTGCAATCATGGGTAAGACTGCCGACCTGACTGCTGTCCAGAAGGCCATCATTGACACCCTCAAGCAAGAGGGTAAGACACAGAAAGAAATTTCTGAATGAATAGGCTGTTCCCAGAGTGCTGTATCAAGGCACCTCAGTGGGAAGTCTGTGGGAAGGAAAAAGTGTGGCAGAAAACGCTGCACAACGAGAAGAGGTGACCGGACCCTGAGGAAGATTGTGGAGAAGGGCCGATTCCAGACCTTGGGGGACCTGCGGAAGCAGTGGACTGAGTCTGGAGTAGAAACATCCAGAGCCACCGTGCACAGGCGTGTGCAGGAAATGGGCTACAGGTGCCGCATTCCCCAGGTCAAGCCACTTTTGAACCAGAAACAGCGGCAGAAGCGCCTGACCTGGGCTACAGAGAAGCAGCACTGAACTGTTGCTCAGTGGTCCAAAGTACTGTTTTCGGATGAAAGCAAATTTTGCATGTCATTCGGAAATCAAGGTGCCAGAGTCTGGAGGAAGACTGGGGAGAAGGAAATGCCAAAATGCCTGAAGTCCAGTGTCAAGTACCCACAGTCAGTGATGGTCTGGAGTGCCATGTCAGCTGCTGGTGTTGGTCCACTGTGTTTTATCAAGGGCAGGGTCAATGCAGCTAGCTATCAGGAGATTTTGGAGCACTTCATGCTTCCATCTGCTGAAAAGCTTTATGGAGATGAAGATTTCATTTTTCAGCACGACCTGGCACCTGCTCACAGTGCCAAAACCACTGGTGAATGGTTTACTGACCATGGTATTACTGTGCTCAATTGGCCTGCCAACTCTCCTGACCTGAACCCCATAGAGAATCTGTGGGATATTGTGAAGAGAAAGTTGAGAGACACAAGACCAAACACTCTGGATGAGCTTAAGGCCGCTATCGAAGCATCCTGGGCCTCCATAACACCTCAGCAGTGCCACAGGCTGATTGCCTCCATGCCACGCCGCATTGAAGCAGTCATTTTTGCAAAAGGATTCCCGACCAAGTATTGAGTGCATAACTGAACATAATTATTTGAAGGTTGACTTTTTTTGTATTAAAAACACTTTTCTTTTATTGGTCGGATGAAATATGCTAATTTTTTGGTTTTCATGAGATGTATGCCAAAATCATCAGTATTAAAACAATAAAAGACCTGAAATATTTCAGTTGGTGTGCAATGAATCTAAAATATATGAAAGTTTAATTTTTATCATTACATTATGGAAAATAATGAACTTTATCACAATATGCTAATTTTTTTAGAAGAACCTGTATATGACAATTCAGTGTCTCCAATTAGCCTGGCTGCATGTTTTTGGGCTGTGGGAGAAAACCGGAGCACCCGGAGGAAACCCACACAGACACGGAGAACATGCAAACAGAAGTGATCCGGACCACCCCACCTGGGGATTAAACCCAGGACCTTTTTGCTGTGAGGTGACAGTGCTACCCACTTAGCCACCGTGTCGCCCTTAAATAAACATGAATACAGAATCTAAAACAATTAAGCAGATGTTAAAAAAAATATCCACTTATTTACATATATACATATATGCATTTACTTACACTTTAATCCAGTTTACCCACCCAGGATCATCTAGAAAAGTGGCAAAAAACTGGAATAAATTCACACAATGAATATTTATAGGCTGTGGTCAGGAGTCGCTGAGCACTGATACAACTTGCTCAGCCATTGCACTGGTAGAGACCTAGAAAATATTAATAGTACAGCAGTACAAATGCTTGTTTAACAATACCATCTTTAAGTGAGCATTATTTTCTCGGAACATCGTGCTTACTGAAGCAGAGACAATTAAAGGTATAATTTTTTTCAGTAACATCTGAGATATCACTGCATGTGTGCAATGCCAAGCATGAACGGTTTTATTCTTCCAAATATTGTCACTGTTCAACAACACGTGTTTTACAAGTCAACCATGAACAATCTTGATTGCCCTTCAGATTAAAATATAGGCAGGCTGCTTATATAATATTATCTACGCCTGTTTTTTTCCATTATTATTTGATGCTGAAATGTACATCTTTCCAACAGCATACATAAACAATAATCATAATGATTTTAATGAATTCTTGTTTTTTTCTTCAGGCTTTTCACTCCATTGGGTGGATCATACAGTCACATCTGTGTAACATTATCATTTAGGATTTTTAATATTAAATATACAAACCCAATTACAAAGAAGTTGGGGCATGAGGTAAATGCAAATAAAAAGCAGCAATTTTTTTTATTTGTTACTTTTTTGAACAGCACAAATAAAAGATTTTTACGTATAATAAAAAAAAAAAATCCTAATTTGATAGTTAAAACATTTCAAATAACATACCAGACCAGGGACACTATAAAACCACACCACACCACACCACACCACACCACACCACACCACACCACACCACACCACACCAAAATAGCATGAGCTTAGAACCAAAATCCTGACGTCAAACCAAATCAAATTGGTTTCCCCTGTAGAAGCAACAGCTGCCTTTATATATTCCCCAAGCATTACCGCTAAACAAGGTGCAGCTGTGGATAGTTGGAAGTGGGCCAATTATGAGGAGGCGTTGGCTTGTCACATGTGCTCCCGGAGAGGTGGGAGTGGCATGCAAATGAGATCTAGTAGCACACAGAGGCTGGATTTGTGACAAGAAGCCTCAAGTTGTGCAATCCTGTAAAGTCCACATTGCAAAAATTTGGAGATTTCACCATCTACAGTTAATGACATTATTAAAAAAATATAAAGAATTCAGAGGAATTCATAAAGAGGTATGTGTGTGCTTAAAGTCATAAACACACACACACACACACACACACACACACACACACACACACACACACACAAATACTAAATGAATGTGACTTGTCATCCTGTAGACAGTATTGCATTTAAAACTGAAAAAAATAAACAAATAAAAATTGTGGGATTTGGAGATTCCAACATTTCTGATCTTCTTGTTTTATTATTACAGATTAACCTTTTATTGTAACTCGTGTAATGCTCCCTACAGTAAAACTGATAACACCTAAAACACTGGATGCAAAGGCACGATACACACTAGATTCACACAGACACACCAGAAGTGAGATTGGAACCCAGGTGTCAGGACTGACACTGCTGTGTGGCACAAACCCTTCAGCTGTGCCACCATGTTCACTGCTCATGAACATCATAAACAATGTAAGTGAAGCCAGGATGTGGATACAAAGTTTCATCAAACAGAACTTTGTATAGACAGTCTCACAGGAATAAAGGACAGATGTGCTGGAGAGAAAACAGCAGTAATCTGATAGCACAATGAAAGACTCAAGAGGCTTTCAATTTTGATCCAGTCAAGCTTAAGAAAAGTAACAGAACTTTTAAAGCAACTAAAACAATTAAGTGAAATGTTTCAACCAAGATATCATTTGTGATGATCAGCTACTGCAGATACAACATTTCAGTTCTGTGATGGCGATCAGAGGGTTATGAGTTCAATGACTCGTAGAGGGCGCTTATTGAACCCTGGACCAAATTTCTTGACCCTGTTGAACAATTAGCTGTAAACCACCTCCTCCATGTTATCAGGATGATAAAAACTCATCTAGAACAAGTTTACAGTGGTTCCAGATCACATCTTGAAAACACTGGGTAAGGACACATATACAGGACACAGCATCAACCTAATCATTTATTCATTCTTTCATTGTCTGTTTTACCACCACTTTATCCTAGTAAGGGTCGCGACCCAGTCCATCACAGGGCAAACACACACACATTTACACCTAAAGCAATTCAGTTTCTCCTATTACCTTGACTGCATGTCTTTGGACTGTGGCAGGAAACCCACACAGACACAGGGAAAACATGCACACTCCACACAGAAAGGACTCCACCTTGGAATCAAACCCAGGACCTTCAAGTCACTTTGCCGCCCACCAATCAGAAGGCATCAATTATGCATCCATTGACTCACAGAGTTCATTTAGAGTGGTCAATCCAGCAACTGGCATATTTTTGGTAAGATGCCAGAGTGCTTTAAAAATCCTTGTAATAATCATGTGATCTGTTTTTAAATGGCCCCTAGAATAATGGAACATGAAAACCAGGGGTGTTAACAGAAATCCTGTACATACATAGACATACATCGATCAGCCATAACATTAAAACCACCTACTTGTTTCTACACACACTGTCACATTTTATCAGCTTCACTTACCATATAGAAGCAATTTGTAGTTCTGCAATTACTAACTGTACTCCATCTGTTTCTCTGCATGCTTTGTTAGCCCCCTTTCATGCTGTTCTTCAATGGTCAGGGCTCTCCCAGGAGCACTACAGAGTAGGTATTATTTGGGTGGTGGATCATTCTCAGCACTGCAGTGACACTGACATGGTGGTGGTGTGTCAGTGTGTGTTGTGCTGGTATGAGTGGATCAGACACAGCAGCGCTGCTGGAGTTTTTAAATACTGTGTCCACTCACTGTCCACTCTGTTAGACATTCCTACCTAGTTGGTCCACCTTGTAGATGTAAAGTCAGAGACGATCGCTCATCTGTTGCTGCTGTTTGAGTTGGTCACAGGTCGCTGCCCACGGGGCGCTGTTGGCTGGATATATTTGGTTGGTGGACTATTCTCAGTCCAGCAGTGACAGTGAGGTGTTTAAAAACTCCATCAGCGCTGCTGTGTCTCATACCAGCACAACACACACTAACACACCACCACCAGGTCAGTGTCACTGCAGTGCTGAGAATGATCTACCACCCAAATAATACCTGCTCTGTAGTGGTCCTGACCATTAAAGAACAGGGTGAAAGCAAGCTAAAAAGGTATGTAGAGAAATAGATGGACTACAGTCAGTAATTGTAGAACTACAAAGTGCTTCTATATGGTAAGTGGAGCTGATAAAATGGACAGTGAGTGTAGAAACAAGGAGGTGGTCATAATGTTATGGCTTATTAGTGTATACTTACTGTCTGCACACTGGATGTTTTGATGGTGATATGAATATAATCCTGCTAATAAAATTCCTTGAAAGCTGACGTGACAGTTTTAATAAGATGTAATAAAGTGTTAATGAAGCAGGCCAGCGTACACACTTGTTCAGCACAGTTAAGTATTTATTGAGTAACAGGAATTCAGGACAAACATTTACATGCCTGCATGCTTCCTCAGCGTAATGGCAGCTATGTGAAAGAATGATGGCTCAGAAACAAATCTATAAATCCAATATAAATGTTGGTATCGTTTTTCCTAATAGATCTACTGCATACACAATACCGTCTTTTAACTTTATATACACATAACAAAGTGAGCGGGTTAACCTAGGATCTGTTCTTGTATATACAACAATGATAAAAATGAAACTTGATTGTATGTTTTTTTTTTTTTCTAATTTAGAAAACATGTAGAACAAAGATTAGTCTTTCTATCCATCAACATATATTCAAATTCACATTTTCAGAGGCCTTTCGTCCAAGCTAAGATAGGAACGTTTAAGCTATTTAACATTGAGGATTTCTCTCTTTTTCTCTTTTTTTTCTTTAATACAAAACAACCCCCCCGGATCAGAATTTTATTTTTCAAAGCTTTCTCGCTGGTTTAAATACAGTATAAAAATCGTCAGTGCTGTGGAACTGTTGTAAATATAATCGCCGAGTGTACCTAATGGTACGTTTTACTGTGCTCAAATTGTCGCCTGTAGAACGGAGACATGTTCAACCAACTTAATCTGTCGCGATATATTGTCAATACTGCTGAGAAAAAAAGAGTCTTAATTGTAGGTTCTGTCATGGAAACTCAGTCCCGTCCATGAAGCGTCTGCTATCAGCTTGACCTGTTCTGGAACTGAAAAAAGCCCTGACTGGACAGGGCTCACTTCATGTGATCTTCATATTTGGGCTTTTATGAGTCCACTCATCAGTATGTCATCTCATCAGTACATCACGGTGGTTTTCAAAAATAGTCTTCCATCTGTGGATGAGAGAAAAAGACAAAAACAGAGTTGATGAAGTAAATCAGCCAACAGGACACAAGGGACACGTCTGATCAGTGTGTAAAACTGGTAAACTTTTTTCTTTAAATAAATGCTAAAGAAAATCTCTCATACACGATGTCTACAATCATGCACACAGCTCTCACTTCTGGATTATTGTCACATTAACAGCTGGTATGATACCAAGTAAATTACAGCAGCAAATGTTCCTTGCTACTCACTTGATATGTGACTAACATTTCACGTCCCACACCCACTCACTCCCCTACTGTACATGTATAAGCATTTAATAAAGAAAAGCAGTAATGCTAATAATAAAGTGCTTAGCAAAAATACAGCACACATTATTTTCACATCATGATACATTAACTTTGCTGTGTTACTGTATCACACCATTGTGTTGTTGATTATTTTCTAGTAGTAGCAGTAGCAGCAGCAGCACATTCTGCTGTGCTTTGTTTAACCTGCCCAAGAGACTCAGCTTATTAACTAAGGGGAAAATATATATTTAAATAAATTGAAAAAAAAAAAAAAAAAAAAAAAAAAACGACTGACTTTTAGAGCAGTTGAATGAAGTGTTATAATATTGTTTATGCAATGATTTTTAATGAAGTGTTGCATGTACATTGAAATTTCCCTAATCACTTTTGTAATACATATATATATATAATATTTGTATATATTTAGTTTAAATTTTAGTTATTTTAATTTTGTTACAATAAAACCCTGGATTTATTGTAAAGGATCCCACCGAAATAATAAATTACAATGGAAATTTCTATATGTAAACTAGGACACTAAAGTGGCACAGCGGTAAAGTGTGCTAGCCCACTACTGCTGAGATCCAAGGGTCAAATGTCAGCTGGGCTATTGGCTGGCCGAGCATCTGTACAGACATGATTGGCTAATGTCTAAGTAGGGTGGTTGCTGAAACAGCCCAGCCACTGGGAAGTGCACTTGTTTTATTAGGATTTTTTAACGTCATGTTTTACACCCTTCAGTTACATCCATGACAGAAACAGTAGTTACTCTTTACACAAGATTCATCAGTTCACAAGGTTATATCAAACACAGTCATGGACAATCTTGTTTCTCCAATTCACCTCACTTGCATGTCTTTGGACTGTGGGCGAAAACCGGAGCACCCGGAGTAAACCCATGCAGACACGGGGAGAACATGCAAACTACACAGAAAAGACACGGACTGCCCCACCTGGGGATCGAACCCAGGACCTTGCTGGGAGGCGACAGTGCTACCCACTTAGCCACTGTGCCGCCCAAATTTCTAATGTAAACTAGGGCACTAAAGTGGCACGGAGGTAAAGTACAATAGCCCACTAGTACTGAGATCCGAGGTTCAAATGACAGCTGTGCTATTGGCTAGCCAGGTGTCTGTACAGACATGTACGGTAGCTGGAACAGCCTAGCCATTGTGAGATGCACTTGTCAGTGCGCTCTCAGTGCTGGTCCCAAGCAAGCCCAGATAAAAACGTGAGGGCTGTGTCTGAAAGGGCATTCGGAGTAAAAATTATGCCAAGTGTGGTGTGTGAACCAGATCTGCTGTGGCAACCCCTAAGAAAACATATACTATATGTAAACCATAAAACTGTGATGACTCACTGAATCCAGTATATTGGTAAACAGAAATTACAGAGCATAAAGAGAGTAAAGCCTGCTCTAAACAGAATATTCTGTGTGAAAGTTGAACATAAAAATATAAATAATTCTAAAAAAATACATATGTATTGACACAAACTTTTTTTTTACACGTGAAAAAACACTAATACAATGTGATATAGCAGTTGTGGAATTAATGAAAATGGTGATCTTTCGGCAGGTTTTGATGATTACACACTGTACATTATTTTTACACCAAAAAATTTACTTTTTTTTGTATTTATTATATTGTAAACATAAAATGCCACATGAAAGGTGCACTGGGTAAACACTACCATAATACTCATTATCAATAGGCAAACTGATTTTAACTGATTAAAGATGAACCCAGAGTATATCTGCCCTAATGACAATTCCACCACTGAATTAGACATATAAACCCTATTTTAATCTTGTTTAATCTTCTATCCGCTAAGAGTCATGGTGAATTCCATCTATATTCACATACCTACAAAATACAGCAGCTAAAAAGATCCAACTGTAAAATGAAAACGGTTATGGCATGCATGGAGACTTTTCCTACAGTGTGTGTCATATCCATTTAAGACATTTGATCTGACGCACTGTGGTGAGCATTCTACAGCGCTCATGATGATAAACACTTTAGAAATGACACGTCCTGAGTGGGAGAGGTGTTTATTAAAAAAGGCAGACGTTTTCCTTTCTATCTGCGGGAACCTACAATCTAACAAGTATTGTCCGTTTCTAGGGAACGTTCATAGCGAGCGCATGGCTGAGCGAACAGCGCCCGATCACTGCCTGTGCTGGTAAAAGCATCTGTTAGGCATGGCTCATGAGCTTGTTTGACGTTTATTACCTGAACATTTCCTCTGTTGGTAAGCTGCCGTTCTGTCTTTGGAACAGAGTTAAATAATTAAGTTTAGGAAGAGAAACACAATACAAAAAGAGGTGACAGAGTGAATAAGGATAAAAGTAAATGAGACTGTAGGAATGTGCAGCTGTACAGTACAGCTTTACACAATAAATGTGTTAACGTGCAAAATAATTAAATAACCGCAAGAAATCAGACATTGACAATAATCTAATCACTGAGGTTATGTGAAAATTAAAGGGTCAGTCATGTTCCAGGGGTCTTTTTTCGATCCGATCTTTTTTCA
The DNA here is from genome assembly GCF_030014385.1 of Trichomycterus rosablanca. NCBI lineage: Eukaryota > Metazoa > Chordata > Actinopteri > Siluriformes > Trichomycteridae > Trichomycterus > Trichomycterus rosablanca. The sequence continues at coordinate 31,141,253 of NC_085999.1, read as the reverse complement.
GCCTTCAGTAACTCTGTAGGGGCTGATATGTCCTACCCATGCTATTGACCTTACTGCAGGTACTGTAACTACACTAAATTATCCCATTGCATAAGTTAAACAGTGAGTGGGTGTGATGCTTGACCCACTAGAACCCTGATCAGGACTAAGTGGTTACTGATTGCCCTCACCCCCTAAAAAAAGAAAAAAAAAAGGTATGGCACTGCCTGTTTATGTTTCTACAATGCAATACAATGTATGTTACAGTAGGGAGTATATTAAATGTTGAGCTGATGGTCGTTACTTATAGTTAGTGTTGAATGCAGCAGATATGATCAGCATAGAAACCTGAGGACCAAAGCGTTACGCCCATCAACTGGGTTGAAGTATAAAGACACAACAAGGGTTGTCACAGGCAGTCATGGTAAGTGGTCAAGATAGACAAGCAACAAACCGCCGACAGGTTGTTGGGCAGCCAAGACTCCAAGGTTGTTGATAACAGGAGTATCAACAACAATCTGTAGTCTAGCAGGTAAGGTACTGGACTAGTAATCAGAAGGTTGCTGGTTCAAACCCCACCACTGGCAGGTTGCCACTGCTGGGCCCTTGAGCAAGGCCCTTAACCCTCAATTGCTTAGACTGTATACTGTAAGTCACTTTGGATGAAAGCATCTGCTAATTGCGGAAAATGTAAATGATACCAGAAGACATGAAGGATATGATGCCTGGTAGGGACCAACAAAAGATCTACTGTGGCTCAAACTGTAGGTAATTTATTAGTGGTGATGAGGTTTACGTTACAACACAAAGTTTCAGGGCTGCAGATCAGTCAAAGTGTCCATGCTAAAACAGTCATAAGCACTTACAATGGGCAGGCAAGCAGGCATTGGAAATGGACATTGACAATGGAAGAAGACAGACTGGCCCAATGAATCCTGTTTTTTTCCAAGATTACGTGGACAGCCGGGCACATGTGGCACCAGAATGCAGTAGTATTTCAAAATAGTGACCTGGGACACAAGTTAATAATCTAAACCAAGTAAATACTACTTGTCCAAAAACAGTTGTCTGATCATTAGAGAACTCAAGTAAAAAGCATTCTCCAATAACTTATTCAGATAATTGCCAGATTTTATTTGTGTGTAAATAAACAGCCTTAATTTCCTTAAGATGACCTATTTTGTACAAAGCCAGCTTATAATAGCTTTTATTTCAAAATGTCTCCTTTCATTCTGCACAAATAAATCCATCTGTTTTCCAGAACTACAAACGAATTGCCTATAAATCATCTCAACATTTTGACTTTTCTTTACATTTGCTAATAATCGGGTATCTGTTGCTAGAAAGGTTGATTAATATTGGCTCTGGAACCCCGTGAACTTTGATTAATTGTGGCCTAGCCGTGCTGGAATCTGTGTGCGGAACAACAAAGCCACAATACACAGTCAAACAGTAGGGCTAATTACAGCATGGAGACCCAAATCTCCAACGTCCCGCACTTCTGCCCTCAACATTCAACCAGTGCTGTAAACGTCATTACTGTGTGGATTATACAGCTGGAAAAATATCAGGACGGCTACAATTCTGACTGTACAGCAGTTCATTAGGAACAGACGAACTGGTTTGTTTTAGAAAAATTGCCGATCCACGCTCTGATTGAGGAGAACGAAGCTAACTAACGCCCCCCCCCCCCACCCATTTTGTCACCTACACTTTGACGAGTGCAATGCGGATCAGCACTGTGTACGGAGAGACACACCCTGACAGCACTCTTTTCCGTCTCTGTGCAGGTGCCATCAATCAGCCAGCAGAGGTCGTAATTGCATTAGTTATGAGAGAGTCCCTATCCAGCTATTTAATGTCCCACCCCTATCTGAACAACAGGCCAATCTTTGTTCATGTAGCCGCTCAGCCCATCCGGCTGGCAGAGCTGAGACTTGATACGATGTATTAGAGAGCCCAGCTCTGGTGTTTAGCGAGTTTTTTTTTATTTTTATTGCTGCGCCACCTGAGCAGTATAATGGTTTAATTGTAATATTTATTTAATCCTGTTTGCAATATTTTTCTAGTTTTGTTGGTGCCAGTCTCGATCTGCCTGCTAAGTCTTTATTATCACACAGCAATGTTTAAGCTGGTAGGATAGTGGCTAACACATGCTTCCTCTGAGACATCATAAACAAACTACCCCCTTTATTTAAATACTGCTCAAGTATTGTCACTCAGTAGATATACATATTTCCTGGAGAGTCCCAACTGCCCTTTTACAGATGTCTGAGTTACTGTCACTTTTCATTAGCATGAGAGACTCTCCTATGCAGATAAGACTCCAGATGCTCCTTAATAATTAAATAATTACTTGAAGGACATTATTTAAGTTTACTGTGAATTATTAGCTTATTTGCTGGTAAAGAGAATTCTATATTTATAATTAGCTTTGTGTTGGACCTTCTGATTCCTTGAATGTAATATTAATAATAGTTTGACTGCATTCATTTATGTTCACAAACCAGAACATAAAACTCAACTGAATAAAAACTGGTATGGATGTTTAGAAATAATTCAAAAGCCACCAAAACCTGGTCTGTCATGGATAAGAAGCTGGTGGATATGGGTGTCACTGTCCACTGTCCAGTCAAGCTACCTTTAGATTGGCAGAGCAGGTTGTCACAGTGATCAAATGACCGGCACTCTGTGCTTTCACAATACGATTTCACAATACGGGTTCACAATACGATTTTTTCCCCAATTTTTTTTTACTGAAATTAAAGACAAATTATGACACAGTTTCCTTTTATTATTTCTCTTAAAAAATCAAATAAAATACTGTATTTGTGCTTATCTTTTATTTATCTAAATAATGAATGTCCTTTTATTTCTGAGGTAGGTACAAACTATGCAAAACAAATTTGAATTAAGTCCAATTTGGCTAAAAAAAACCCCAAATTTGGCAACCAGGCGTATAGCGCCAGTGACGTCAACCAGGTGAGGTGTTTAGCGCCAGTGCCCTCTGCTGTTTAAAGTGAATATCATTTCATTTTACATGTCAAATCGATTTGAATCGTGGAATTTTGGAATCAGCTATTAACTGTCTTGTGGTGAATCGTTACATCCCTACCCAGCACTGCACTTTTAGTGTTAATGAGTTAAGGATTTCTTTCTGACCTTGACAACTGACCACTGTTCCATAGTACTGTACCAGGCCCAGATAGGTCACCAGTTATTTTACTAATATATAAGGAGGAGAAGGCCATGTTATATGATATTAAGGAACTTTTTGCACCACCTTGTTTTATTATCCCCCTTTTGTCGCCCAGTCTAGCCATTTATTGACTGTTACTCTGCTGCTGCTTGCACTACCTGGCCAAGGAGCACTGTAGACTATCACGTGTCCAGTCACCAGTCGCTTCTTATCACCTGCCAGTGTTAGGTTTTCACACAGAGCCGCATTGCGTATGGAGAGCCACGCTATGCTCTGTGAAACACCCCCCCCACACACACATAAACACTGTCTCCTCAAAAGAGACCCTGTCTGACTTTCCTCCCTAGAATGCGACCAAATGTATTTGTATGGATGGCCAGCCAGGACGGACACTCTGCTGAGATTCAAAATCATGACCACTGCAGTGGTGTGCTAGCATATTAGCCTCCAAATTAATAATCTAGGTTGCTTTCTGCATATTTTGACTGTGGCTGATTTTACAAAAAATTAACAATCAACTTTTTTTCATAAAAAAGACCATAAAATATTTTATAATAAGTGGACATAAACGTTTGACTTCTTGTATTTTATTAGATGTACTGACATTCTTAAGTGAGTGAATCAGATGTTTGCATTGCAGCTATACAATAAAATATACTTTTATATGTTATACTTTGGTATTTTTTATATATTCAAGCTAACAGTAAATATTTCATAAGATGCTAAATAAAACAAAGGATTTTTTTGGCTTCTCTCAGCATAAAATGTCTTTGAAAGATTAATTAATACATGTAAATTATGCAAATTATACTCATGCAAATATTTTATGAAGACAATTAAGGGAACCATTAATTACGGCCTTTTTTGCTTCACTGACACTCGTTCATTTAATTTTAATTTCATTTTAACTGTTTTGATGTTTAATCTTGCAACAAAGAACTTTATCTCTCCTCACAGGGTCGTGTAAACCTGCAGCACACACATCAGGAGGCAGGAAGCGAGAATCGGGAGAGATACAGAGCAGATATTATGTACGCTATCGCTCGGAATTAGTGGCAAGATGCTCTCCCAGAAGCACAGGGCCAAGAAAAACAGGCAAGCTTATTCTTGGAATGGATTCAAAACGCTGGAAAAGCAATTAATAAACACAGAGCGCGTTAATGTAGCAGAATTACAGAGTGTGACAAAAGACAAATAGAAATAATTAGTTCTCTGAAATTATGCCCTCATTAATTTTTTTTTCCAACAGCGAAGAGTTGAAATTATGGACCACGTTTTGTTGGGCTTTGTTATGTATGGGTTAGACTTTTTTTTCCTTGCTTAAGCTTGGCAATTTATCAATATATTTTTTTTCTCTTTTGAGAGTAATTATGCAGCAGAGGTTGCAGGCTATACAGCAGTAATGACACAGCTCAGAGACACATGCAGCTCGGATTGAACATGCATACGTTGTTCTATTCACGGCTTATTAAATTTAGCTCTGTTTCTCAGGTTGCTGAGGAATCTGGGACGGTGATAACAGTTCCTGTTCGTACCTGTTTGTCTCTGAATTGGGTCCTGGCAACATTTAAATTACATGCATTTAACCAAATGAGTCTCAGGTTAAACGGGACACAAATCTGGAAATCGAGCGAACACATTCTAGTTTGAACTCTCTGATTTAAATCTGTTTAAATGGATCATGGTTAGGATACATTTGCATTTTTATCCCAAATTTATTGGGAAACACTGGGTGCAAGACAGGAATACTTTGACCAGGGTGCCAATCTGTTGCAAGACAGACGTCCGACCGGATGACAGCACCACTAAGATTCAAACCCAGATCTCAGCAGTGGTGAGCTAGCCATCGCCCCTGAGAGCCCAGGGTGCCAATCCATCACTTGTTTAAGGCTGCTATGCTGAATATGTTTTCAAAATAAAGGATTTCTGCTAAGAAGGTCTAAGCAATATGAGGTCACATGATTCCATAAATCTTTTTCTGATGAACAATTGAAACCATTTAATCTGGCTGCTGTGTCATCTGCACTGATGTGTCCTTGCAAAAAAAAACAAAAAAACAAGAGGATGGTGGTATATATACTGTATATATACAGTGTATCACAAAAGTGAGTACACCCCTCACATTTCTGCAGATATTTAAGTATATCTTTTCATGGGACAACACTGACAAAATGACACTTTGACACAATGAAAAGTAGTCTGTGTGCAGCTTATATAACAGTGTAAATTTATTCTTCCCTCAAAATAACTCAATATACAGCCATTAATGTCTAAACCACCGGCAACAAAAGTGAGTACACCCCTAAGAGACTACACCCCTAAATGTCCAAATTGAGCACTGCTTGTCATTTTCCCTCCAAAATGCCATGTGACTCGTTAGTGTTACTAGGTCTCAGTTGTGCATAGGGAGCAGGTGTGTTCAATTTAGTAGTACAGCTCTCAAACGCTCTCATACTGGTCACTTAAAGTTCCAACATGGCACCTCATGGCAAAGAACTCTCTGAGGATCTTAAAAGACGAATTGTTGCGCTACATGAAGATGGCCAAGGCTACAAGAAGATTGCCAACACCCTGAAACTGAGCTGCAGCACAGTGGCCAAGATCATCCAGCGTTTTAAAAGAGCAGGGTCCACTCAGAACAGACCTCGCGTTGGTCGTCCAAAGAAGCTGAGTGCACGTGCTCAGCGTCATATCCAACTGCTGTCTTTGAAAGATAGGCGCAGGAGTGCTGTCAGCATTGCTGCAGAGATTGAAAAGGTGGGGGGTCAGCCTGTCAGTGCTCAGACCATACGCCGCACACTACATCAAATTGGTCTGCATGGCTGTCACCCCAGAAGGAAGCCTCTTCTGAAGTCTCTACACAAGAAAGCCCGCAAACAGTTTGCTGAAGACATGTCAACAAAGGACATGGATTACTGGAACCATGTCCTATGGTCTGATGAGACCAAGATTAATTTGTTTGGTTCAGATGGTCTCAAGCATGTGTGGCGGCAATCAGGTGAGGAGTACAAAGATAAGTGTGTCATGCCTACAGTCAAGCATGGTGGTGGGAATGCCATGGTCTGGGGCTGCATGAGTGCAGCAGGTGTTGGGGAGTTACATTTCATTGAGGGACACATGAACTCCAATATGTACTGTGAAATACTGAAGCAGAGCATGATCCCCTACCTCCGGAAACTGGGTCGCAGGGCAGTGTTCCAGCATGATAATGACCCCAAACACACCTCTAAGACGACCACTGCTTTATTGAAGAGGCTGAGGGTAAAGGTGATGGACTGGCCAAGCATGTCTCCAGACCTAAACCCAATAGAACATCTTTGGGGCATCCTCAAGCGGAAGGTGGAGGAGCGCAAAGTCTCGAATATCCGCCAGCTCCGTGATGTCGTCATGGAGGAGTGGAAAAGCATTCCAGTGGCAACCTGTGAAGCTCTGGTAAACTCCATGCCCAGGAGAGTTAAGGCAGTTCTGGGAAATAATGGTGGCCACACAAAATATTGACACTTCAGGAACTTTCACTAAGGGGTGTACTCACTTTTGTTGCCGGTGGTTTAGACATTAATGGCTGTATATTGAGTTATTTTGAGGGAAGAATAAATTTACACTGTTATATAAGCTGCACACAGACTACTTTTCATTGTGTCAAAGTGTCATTTTGTCAGTGTTGTCCCATGAAAAGATATACTTAAATATCTGCAGAAATGTGAGGGGTGTACTCACTTTTGTGATACACTGTATATATATATACAGGTATATATAAGAAATAAGCTGAATTTCGATTTCGTCAGATGTCTGATGCACTGTACACCGCTGATGACAGGTTTTTTGTCTTTTAATGTACTGTTGTTTAGGCCGTCTAGACCCACAGTGGCTATGGTCTTAATAAAGCGATTAGTGATTATAAATATCAACATAACTGGCTGTCTGAATGTCTAAAGGTGATAACAATAATCCAAACAGCATTGGGTAATGCTTACTATTAAGGGCTGATCAGCCATTTGAAGACCAAGACCAACAAGTGTGGTGTGTTTTTGTTTAGCTTTAGAAGTTCAGTAAATTGTACTTATTTTAGGGTCAATAAATTGCCTAATCCAAACCTGGGTATACAACACACCCTTTTTAAAAGTTCATTATTCTACATTCATCCTTAATAACTATTCCTGATCAGAGCTGCAAGGTCAAAGAACCACCACAAGAACACTGGGCTTAATGGAAAAATACACCCTTGACAAGGCATCACATATTCACCTATTCACTCCAATCGTCTAGACTTAAAGAAACCAATTAAATCTTTAAATCTTGTCAATGTTTACAGTTGATAACAACACATATCTGCACTTTCCAATGTTTAAATGTACATATACACTCATATTTTTATACATGCAAGCTTATTTATTCTATTTTTCTTCTATTTGTATTACCCTTTCCCTCTTTTTATCCTCTATATTCTCTCCTTTTCTCTTATGTTTGTGTATTCCTAGAGTTCCCAAGCCTTCCAACACAATTCAATGTACAATTGCTGCTAACATTTGTACAAATTACAAATAAACTTGAAACTTGAAATTAAGCAAATGCTATTCTTTTCTCCTCTCTGGTTCATTATGTGAGTTTAAAAGAAAAACTTCCAAATATAACAATTAATGAATGTATAAAGAGTCTTAACATAAAGTCATGCACATTATGATAATAAAGGTTTTACATCCTAGAACAAATGTATTCAAACACCAGTTATCAGTGCTGCAAGCCTTAATTTAGTGGGGTTAAATCAATTACTCTTTTTATTAAATCCTGCCTTCACAAAAATATATTATAAGTGTGTTAATCGAACTGGGTTATGGGGCTTTTACTGGTGACTGCGTATTAAAATGCCATTTTGCACACTTCATATCCACTTTCATGGACTGTTTTCGAAGAGGAAATTGAGACTAGTCCCAGTGATAAGGCCAGTGTGGTAGTGGTGCTGCCGGGTAAACATATTTTAATTTAAATGATTAAACTTGTTCTACTTAAGGAATAATCCACCTCCACAGTGCAGGCTCGACACTGACTCGACAACGGCAAATAATATCTCTAATAGACAGCTTTTGTATTTGAGCATGTCTGACATCCTCTTGCCATTTGCTAATTGAAATGAGTGTCGATAATTAATTAACTTTTTCTAGGCTTTTTGTTTTCTTCACTGCTGCTGCATTCCTAACCTAGCAACACTTTATCACCTAGGAATTATGATTTTTTTTGTATTATTTCTGTGGATTTTATTAATACAGTGGATTCACTTAATGCAGACTTACATTTAATCCAAAAAATAAATAAATGCATAAAATAATGGCAAAATTTTTTACTTCAAGAGATTCACAGAGCAAAACTGTAAATATCCTATTTACAACTGGATTCTGACTGTTACTGAAGTCTTTTGATAGCAATTACATCTGCAAATGTTCTTAGATGTGTCTATACAAGCATTGTACACCTGGATTAAGGCAGTTTTAGCCATATCCTATCAAACTTCATCAGATTGGATGGCAAACATTCATGAACTGCCAGGTCTCTCCACAGAGCTTCTATGGGGTTTAAATCTGGGCGTTGGCTAGACTAGGCTCATTGCTTTACTGTTGTGTTGAATGGTAAACTGTCACCCCAGTCGGAGTTTATTAAAGGATGTTCCTACGTTTGCCTGCAATCATTCATCCCTCAATTATCCCCAGACATACTGTCCTTGCTGATGAGTAGCACCCTCATAGCCTGATGCTGCCATCACTATGTTTCACCAAAGATATGGTATGGCACAGGTAAGCCAGGTGATACACAGTGCCTGCTTTTGCCAGACAAAGGGATCAGAGAATCAGAGAATCTTTTTTTATCAGGTTGCCAGAGACTTTTAAATGCAATTAAGCAAACGTAACTGATATACGAGGTGCTCGTACGAGTACAGGTACGAGTTGGCTGTGTGGGTTCGTTGGTTCAGAGTGACCGATGTGTTCGTTCCTACCTCCCTAACCAAGGTTCTCCATGCCTGGATGCCCAACACAAGGCGCGATCCTCCCTGTTTCATACTCATTCTGTCCCTTTACTTAAAATACATTTAAAATATTATATATGTTTATGAAATAAGCTGAGTTTTGATTTCCTAGACATGATTGGCTATGTCTGTGTAAGGGAAGGGGGGGGGGGGGGGGGTTGTTGGCAGACACACACACACACACATCCATTCATCTATAGGGCAATTCAGTGTCTCCAATTAACCTGACTGCATGTTTTTGGACTGTGGGAGGAAACCAGAGCTCCCGGAGGAAACCCACACAGTTTATTTTAATCGTAAATGGCTCTGCCTAATATTATATATGTTTAAGAAATAAGAAATAACCCAAGTTTCAATTTCCTCAGATCTCAGACGCACTGTATGCCACTGATGACAGAAGTGTAAGTGATGTGTTGAGACATACTGTCTACCTAGACAAGAAAAAGCTGAACTTATCTGCTTTCAGCATTTCTCCTGCTGAACCTTCAGCTACCAGATTAAAGATGAAAGATACAGCTTATTACAGCAGCGAAATCAAAGCTCCTACAAATATCTGACACACAGATAAGAGCTGTAAGCCGCACTAAAGCCAATAAACTACTGTTTGTCTTCCTTTTGGGTTTGTCTGTTCTTAAAGTAATAACATTTACCAGTTACAGCTGGACACACTGAATGTCAGAGATTTGATTGGATTTTCGGCAGATTTCTACCCCTGTAAGCGCTCGTGTTAACAGCAATTCTTTTAAACTGCAGTAAGATCAATGCTTCAAGATTCTATATTCAATATTTAGGTGCTCAGGTTGTGTAGCAATCTATTTTGTTAGTCCAACCTGTGTTTACAGGCATGATTGCTTTTGTCCCGGCTTGTGCTCAGTGTTTCCCAGTAGAACCAGCCAGTTATTTAGTGCATACATGTCATTAATGGGCTTTTTTGTTTATCTACAGCAGGAAATACTATAATATAAAATAGTATTTCAAATTTGTAAAATGCACCATTGTTGTAAAGCTTTCTGTTTAGTGCTGTAGTGTAATTTGTGATGAATTTTTAATATTTAATTTATGCATTTTCTCCTTTACTTCCAATTTATAGCAGTCAATTCGTCTTCCGCTGCTGGAGATTCCGATCGTGTCCAAGAAGGGTGCCCACAATCCCTTCTTATTAGCTCATATTTTTTCATGCCCTGATCTCCGTGCTCCTCCACTTCCTGTACAGGCACCTCGAGTTACTAATTAGAATTCTTGCACAGCGTTGAAGACCCCACCCACTTTTCAGTCTGGTCTTTTCCCATTCTGCAGACTTTTTGATGGCCAATTTTGTATGCTGGAGGCACTTCCAATTATGCCCGCTAGTGGGCATCCAGCCAACTGGCTAGTGGGCAACCAGCCAACTGGAAGTAGTGCTGAGTTTCAAACTCAGAGAGTTTAAAATCCAAGCACTGGTGTGCTAGCTGATTATACTGCTGCACCACCTGGGCACCCTGGTATTTTACATTACTACTGTAAAATATACAAACAGTTCACTACATGCACAGAAGTTAGAAAAACTCATGTTGTTTTTCCTTTATCAAATTACTTATGTGACATACATGTACTGCAAAATTATTTTATTTTTTACAACCGCTTTATCCTGGTCAGAGTGGAAACATTGGTCACAGTGCAGTAACACACCTCAGACAGGACGACAATCCATCTTGGGACTTCGGCCATAACCAGACTCCCATACACAGCCAAATATTAAAGTAAGTGGTGATTCAAACCCTGGATCCTAGCAGGAGTGGGCTAGCTTAATTTTAACATATTTTTAAAAATAATATATTAAGTCGCTCAGGTAGCGCAGCGGTAAAACACGCTAGCACACCAGAGCTGACATTTTAAACTTCAAAACTCAGTTCAAAACTCAGCTCTGCCATCCGGCTTGGCTGGGGGGCTACATGAACAACGATTGGCTGTTGTTCATACAGGGAGGAAAAAGCCAGATAGGGACCTCATAACTGATGCAATTATGACCTCTGCTGGCTGATTAATGGTGTCTGCACAGAGTTGAGGGATAATGCGTTGATCAGGGTGTGGCTCTCCGTACACAAAACAGATCCGCATATGAACTCGCCTCTTGCAGGTGAAAAGATGCAGTCGGCTACTGCACACGTGTCGGAGGGGGTGTGTGTCAGTTTGCTCTCTGCAATCGGGGCGGGGGTCAGCTGCAGTAGAGAGGAAGCATAACGCAATTGGGTAAAAATTGGATGCACTAAAAATCGGGAGAAAAGGGGAGAAAATGCATATATATATATTTAGCAGATGCTTTTATCCAAAGCGACTTACAATACTGTGACAGTATACAGTCTAAGCAACTGAGGGTTAAGAGCCTTGCTCAAGGGCCCAACAATGGCAACCTAGCAGTGGTCGGGCTTGAACCAGTGAACTTTTGACTACTAGTCCTGTACCTTAACCTCTAGGCTACAACATATAGTGTATGTCCATTACCTATAAACATACTGTATGTGGTTCATCTAATTTACTAAGACAATATAATTAACTATACTTATTAAATAAGTCACTCTGTATATATAGTACATGAATCAAAAACTTCTCATGGCTGTTTCCCACACAGTAAACTCTATAAATTATTTTCACTTTGCAGCTGGCATGATCTAAATTTAGCAGTTTTTACAAATGTAATTAGTAATGCCAGTAATGTATTCCTCCCAAAATGTAAAACTAGTCTAAAAGCAGCACTGATACCTCCTGTGTCTATAATCTGTGACATATTTTTCAATAATGCTGGCTAGCATAGAACATGATGCATAGATGAGCCAACATGCACAGAGAAAAACTGTGATTTCCCTTAAAAAAACCCTTAAAATTGTGTTCTCCTGACGAATCCCAGTGATCTTGACCTTCGTCTTGAACTGTAAGAGCTGTGGCCCAGATGGTAAGCTGCATGCCTGAACAGCAGGCTGAAACTAAGGCTCATAGAGAGAGATTTATAGTCTCCTCAAAAACATGTACCTTGTATTGTCCTTTCAGCATCTGTTCTGCCACTGCTGCGGTCAGTCTCTATCTCCTGGGTCAACGAGTCTGGCAAAATGAAAGCATAATGACGATTAAACATCCATGACATCTGCACTTAATTAGAAAGGTTTTTTGAACATCGTTTCGCGTGATGGATGGAGGGCATATAGGCAGCGCTACATATGGCGCGGTAAGGGCTTAAACAATCGACTAGGTGAGCGATGTGGTGAATATAAACCAGGACGTGTGATACATGAGGAGTCTTTTAGGGTGCATAATTTTCAGACTCTTTACCGAGCTCTACTGTGGTGTGGGACGCCACTGTAATGCTTTCAGGTACACGTCTCAAGTACGAGTCAAAATCAATCCTCACACTGGTGAGTCTGACAACAAGCACTCAATCATGGAAGGACAAGCAAGAGTCATCCTGAAGTGTCAGTGTCATTTAAAAGCAAAATTCTTCTGTGAACATATGAGGGTTCTTCAAAATGTTTCAGCACTTTTTTAACTCTATTTATTAAGAATTTTTAAAACAAATACATCACTTTTCCCAGCGTTTAACCACTTTTTAATGCCATCAGCAAAAAATGATGCATTGCTGTTTTCACATCATCATCACATGAAAATCTTCTTCCCCTTAAAGCTTCTTTGAGCGTCCAAAAAGGTGGAAATCAGATGGCGCTAAATCGGACTATAAGCTCTCTCTCAGTCTCTCAGACACGATCAATTACTACTCCTCCACCCTCACTGTTTCCAACCAAAACTTTTTAATGCTATCAGCAAAAAATGATGCACCGCTGCTTTCACATCATCACATGAAAATCTTTTTCCCCTTAATGCTTCACTGAGCGTCCAAAAAGGTGAAAATCAGATGGCGCTAAATCCGGACTGTAAGCTTTCTTAGTCTCTTAGACACAACCAATTACTAGTCCTCACACCCTTACCATTTCCAACCAAAATATAAAAGTGAGGAAACTTTTTGAAGATCCTTGGGCGGCACAGCAGTAAATCATACTCGCCCAAATATCATGTCAACCAGCCAGTCGCACTGCTGAAATTTAAGTCCTGGAATCTCAGCGATGCTATTGGCTGGTCAGGTTTTTACACAGACATGATTGGCTATGTTTTGCAGAAAAAGGAGGGTTTGATAGGTGAAATACCATAAGCATGGCTATAGATTTGAGCCATGTATCCCAGCGGTAGTGAGCTAGCGCAGTGTTGCACTACTAATATACCAATTACAAGCGATCTTCAAAAAGTTTCCGCACTTTTATATTTTGGTTGGAAGCGGTGAGGGTGGGAGGAGTAGAATCCGTAGAATGGTCGTGTCTGAGAGATTGTGAGAGCTTATAGTCCGGATTTAGCGCCATCTGATTTCCATCTTTTTGGATGCTCAAAGAAGCTTTAAGGGGAAGAAGATTTTCATGTGATGATGACGATGTGAAAGCAGCGGTCCAACAAGCGTATTTTTTGCTGATGGCATTAAAATAATACAACGCTGGGAAAAATGCATCCCAAAGGAAGGTGACTGTAGAAAATTAATGTCATTTGTTTTTGAAATTCTTAATAAACAGAGTTTTAAAAGTGCTGAAACTTTTTGAAGAACCCTCGTATGTACCAATGTAACCATAGCAACATGTCTTAAACAAGCTCGATCTGAAATCTCATTTAGAATACGGGAATAAAGTTCAATTCCGCATGTGCCAAAATAACCGCTTTAGGTTGGAGCTATTTGTCCCACTGTTCTGCAGTACATTTAACCTTTTCATGTCATTTTGTACCGGCTGTTAAAGTCCCATTAGCCATTATTACATTCATACATTAAATATAAATATTCTAAAAGCTAAAATAGAACAAATTGAGAGTGAACAGCTTTCTGCTCAAAGCAAATGTCAGATTAAACCAGGTTAATAGGCTAAACCGAGTCGTCCTTGTACCTGTCAGCCCTTTTCCACTTCATTACAGAACCTTTCAGTAACATGCATTTTTTTCCACTAGTTTCAAGCCAGGCGATCATTAGCGTTAGGTAACGGGGCAGCGTAAATGCCACGGTCCTCTGCCATGTGATACCGGCACTTACCGTTCAGGGATCGGAGGCTCTCTGTAGGTGAGCTCTGTTTGAGACTCTGTTCTGCCTGTTCACGCCGCTTACACTCGTACTCCAGCGCCTCCTGCAGTTTCCTCTTAGCCTTCTTCTCCTTCTTCAAGCGCTTCTGAACTATCGCTGAAAACCCCAAAACGCACAAACGTCAGTCGCGGTCGAAGGTTCCCACTGACTACAGAAGTGTAGGAGTCAAAATATAAGTGGCAGTGAGGAGCTTAGTATTCCGATCATAATCCTGCTCTGATGTTCATGAAAAAGGAAACGTTCTCGCTGTGTGAAAACGGACTGTGTCATTAGCAAAATAATGGAGCCAGCGATAACCTGGATTAGCCTGGGTTAAAACGGCAATGAGACAGGGTTCAGTAGAGTAACAGCTGATGATCTGAAGGAGCAAAATATGGTCTAATGTATGTGGACAGCCTTCCTAATTATTAATTTCAGCCATGTTCCAGCCTGCTATCATGCTGAATTAAATCAATATATAAATTAACATACATGCTTTTAATATTGTAAGAACAGTTTTTTGTTCTAACATGACTGTGTGGTTTGAAGAGCCTGGTCTTCTCATCCAACATGTGGTACCTGACCTCACAAACAAGGTCTTTTTTTGACCAAATGACCAAAAGTTTGCGTTTCCAGGGATGCAGCCAAATTGTTAAAATTAGGGATGTCCCAATCACGTTTTTTTTGTTCCCGATACCGATCCCGATTATAAATTTTGATCCCGATCCGATACTGATTCTCAAACCGATACTTGTATTTTCTAGATATTGTCTAGATAAGAACTAGATAATACTGTTCACACAGTGCACACTTCAAGTACATTACAATTATTCAGATTAATCCAATGTATATGTTTAACAACTAAATAGCTCTGCAGTGCTGAAGGGAAAAATGCTGCATCCAAGCTATTGCTTAATGTTTTTGTATTTTTCCAAAATCAATCAAAATGATTGAGATAATTAGTTTTACTTTAAACTTTACATTCAAAGAAAAAAAATGTTTAATGCAGTGATACACTAAAAATGAACAGAAATCTGTGTAGCAGCTTAACTTGAATATAAGAAAAGAAGTTACTTAAAAGCATTACAGTAAAACCTGAATACCAAAATAAAATGGAAAGGCTCTTTTGTTTTGAAGGAAAGCCAGTTCTTAAAGTGCTTGTATTGTGACAATGGTTTGATGGACGTTTGTACACGAAGTGAGTGTGTTTTGACCCTTTAGGCCTTCCATAGAACATGAAATAGCGCGCTTGACTCAACTGTCGGCTATTCGGTACCGTAACAGAAGAAGTTAATAAAGTGTTCTGCTCCCGACAATATGTGAATATACTGTGTATTTATTTCTTTATTAAACGAGTGCATCACTACGTTGTTTTGTAAACCGGTGTGATCCTTAACTCACATACACACTCACACATGAACGCAGCTCTGCTCCCACCGCCTCGTGAAACGCTCACACTGCAGACGTTACACTTCACTGTTGGACTTGTTTTACTTTTCAATTTAAAGTATTTCCACACAGCGGACACGCTAACGTAAAACAAAAGATCGGGATTAAGATCGGGTTTAGTAAAGCCGATTCCCATCAATTAAAAAATGCCTTGATCGGCCCCGATCCCGATCTTTGAGATCGTATCGGGACATCCCTAGTTAAAATCCTTACCAGAAACGAGAAGTCTGTTATAGAAGCAAAAGGGGGCAACTATATATTAACGTACTTAATTTTGATGAATTCTGTGATAAATGCATAGAACAAGGCTACAAGTCAGATGTCATGTTGTTTAACCTGTAATAATAAATTCATTTTATGTTTTACAGCCTTGCAACAAGTGTTGAGGCTCTAGAACCAGTCCCACTGAGACCCTGATCAGGATACAGCAGCTACTGAAGCAAAATGGGGTTGTACGTTAATTCATTAACATTAATTCATTTGAGAGACAGAGGCGGTGGTAGCTCAGTGGTTAAGGTGCAGGACTAATAATCGGAAGGTTGCAGGTTCAAGCACCGCCAACTTGCCACTGTTTGGCCCCTGAGCAAGGCCCTTAACCCTCAATTGCTGGCATTGATTTCAATCACATTTGTAAGTCGCTTTGAATAACAGCAACATAGGTCTAGGGAACCTGGGTTTGATCTGTTTATTCTTAGTCTGTGCAGTTTGGTAAGTTCTCCTCATGTTCACGTACGTTTTTTTCTAGTACTGTGTTTTTATCCCAGCGACCAAAAGCAAACCAACAAGACCTGACACATATCCATTTTCCATTAATAATGTAAATCACCCACTGTGCTATCACCCAGTTGGGCGTTTGCACTGCCAATTGGGTCATGTCCGGAGGAGAGGGATATGGGGAAACAGCATAGCCAATGGGACTTGTACTTATCAGTGCACTTTCAGTGCCGGTCCTGGACTGAACAAAAATAGGAGGGTTGTGTCAGAGAGGGCATCTGGTGTAAAAACTGTGCCAAGTCCAGTTTGAGAACTAGACCTGCGGTGGCACCTCTGTTATATATATGTGCAGCGCCTGTTTTGTTTTCGGCCTATTTAAAAGAGTCATGTGACTTGGGCTCAGCCTTCCTTCCCCCTCAGACACAGCCAATCATATCTGTGTAGAAGCCTGACTGGCCGACAGCACGGCTGAGATTCGAACCCTAGATATCTGTAGTAGTGGACTATCCCAACCCCGCCTCCGTCTCTCAATACCCTTATTACATGATGATGATGATTTGATGTTTGTAGAAGCTAGCTTGTTGGTATACATACCTCTGTTTTTCTGTTCTATGGCCAGCTGCTTCTCTAAAGTCTCTCGCAGTTCTCGTTCTCTGAACAGCTCCATCTTCAGCTCGGTCTTCTCTAGCTGCACCTGCTTCTCCTGAGCACGAGCGTTATCGATGGCCACCTTTAGCAGGCCCTGCAACAGTATCAGGAATTTAGCTATACAAAGCCACACATACACCGATCAGCCATAACATTAAAACCACCTCGTTTCTACACTCACTGTTCATTTTATCAGCTCCACTTACCATATAGAAGCACTTTGTAGATCTACAATTACTGACTGTAGTCCATCTATTTCTCTGCATGCTTTGTTAGCCCCCTTTCATGCTGTTCTTCAAGGGTCAGGACCCCCACAGGACCACTACACAGTAGGTATTACTTGGGTGGTGGGTCATTCTCAGCACTGCAGTGACACTGACATGGTGGTGGTGTGTTAGTGTGTGTTGTGCTGGTATGAGTGGATCAGACACAGCAGCGCTGATGGACTTTTTAAACACCTCACTGTCACTGCTGAACTGAGAATAGTCCACCAACCAAAAATATCCAGCCCACGGCGCCCCGTAGGCAGCATCCTGTGACCACAGATGTAGGTCCAAAAGATGACCAACTCAAACAGCAGCAATAGATAAGTGATCATCTCTGACGTGGACAGTGAGTAAACATGATATTTAAAAACTCCAGCAGCGCCGCTGTGTCTTATCCACTCATACCAGCACAACACACACTAACACACCACCACCATGTCATTGTCACTGCAGTGCTGAGAATAATCCACCACCTAAATAATACCTGCTCTGTGGTGGTCCTGTTGGGGTCCTGACCATTGAAGAACAGGGTAAAAGCAGGCTAAAAATATATGTACAGAAACAGATGGACTACAGTCAGTAATTGTAGGACTACAAAGTGCTTCTATATGGTAAGTGGAGCTGATAAAATGAACAGTGAGTGTAGAAACAAGGAGGTGGTTTTAATGTTATGGCTGATCGGTGTAGCATGTACTTGTTTCTGTAGCTGTGCAGTCGTGGGTTTTATTATTTTAAACAAATAAATACGTTTCTGAAAAACATTTACCCAGCTCACTGTGCATTCGCAGTTTTGAAGGTGCTATGACAATTTCAAAACAATTATCCCCAACACACATGCAATTAAGGCAGATGCAATGGGCTATATCATACTAATTGTTCCTTCTTATGACCTCGATTTAGACTAAGTTGCTTTATCTCAATTTTCTGCCTGGGTTGCTTTTGTTGGTTTGTGTACGAGTGCTCGATCAAAATGTTAAAATGAAATCGTGATTGAAGATGACTTACTAAACTCGCGCGGCTGCGAGGAGTCGGCGTGCTCCGGCTAATTATCGGCGAGGCCAGCAGGAGCAGCGTCGCTCTGATGTCCCTATTACGGCCGCTCCCTATACTGTACTCACATCATTAGTCTCACAGACCACGCTAATCAACGACATTCATCTTTCTGCCTCGCTATGGTTTGCGTGAAAACAATGATCAAAAGTTCACAGCATAACATTCATGCTACCTGTTTTCTTCAGCTAGCCAAGGACTATAAACCAGACTATAGTTTATTAAGGCTAGTACAGTCAGTGTGAGTAATGCGGAGGTGGTTCTATATTTAGTAGAATCTAGCTGCTCACTAGTGATTCATCTGATCACAGTTACTTTAAGATGATGTCCAATTTGTGTAATTGTGTGTATGTATAGAGCCTATACACCGAACAGGCATAACATTATGACCACCTTCCTAATATTGCGTTGGCCCCCCTTTTGCTGCCCCATACACAACAAACTGTGATGCACTGTGTATTCTGACACCTTTCTATCAGAACCAGCATTAACTTCTTCAGCAATTTGAGCTACAGCATCTCGTCTGTTGGATCGGACCACACGCGCCAGCCTTCGCTCCCCACGTGCATCAATGAGCCTTGGTCGCCCATGACCCTGTCGCCGGTTTACCACTGTTCCTTCCTTGGACCACTTTTGATAGATACTGACCACTGTCGATTGGGAACACCCCACAAGAGCTGCAGTTTTGGAGATGCTCTGACCCAGTCGTCTAGCCATCACAATTTGGCCCTTGTCAAACTCGCTCAAATCCTTACTCTTGTCCATTTTGCCTGCTACAACTTTGAGGATAAAATGTTCACTTGCTGCCTAACATATACCACCCACTAACAGGTGCTGTGATGAAGAGATAATCAGTGTTATTCTGTCAGTGGTCATAATGTTATGCCTGGTCAGTGTATATACACATCAACACCCACTGGTGTGTATACAGGTTTCTTTTTGGTCTGTTGGTGACATTGGTAGGGGGGAAAATGTATAGTAAATGTCTAGTTGTACCTACTGGCAGAAACAAGGACTCACTGTTGAATGTAAATGCACAACACAGTATCCTAAAAGGCAAAGATGGACCCTAGGGGGACCCTAAAGGGGTTGGGTCCCTCTTAAGAAAGGATTTCTAAAGGTATTCAACTGATAACAATAATCTAGGGCTGATGGAATGTCTCGTATTTAATTAAAAACAAGACAAAGAGATGATCATTGTTTTTACATTATGTCAGCAACTCAACACCAGACACTTCTTGGCGGGTGTCTGTGGTGCAAGTGTAGAGAAGCAGAGAGATGTAAATGTTTAAAAACACTGGTAGTTCCTGATAGTTCCCAGGTAAAGAGTAAAAGAACAGTAGAGGATCAGCCATTATGGATCTGAGCTACTTACTGGCAGGTTGTGGGTTTAAATATTGGCATCAAGCGACCACCATTGGACCCTGGGTTCTATATTTAGAGCTCACCTGAATGTTGGTCAGTAGGGTCTCTATTGATGACAGTCCGTCAGG
Organism: Trichomycterus rosablanca; assembly: GCF_030014385.1. NCBI lineage: Eukaryota > Metazoa > Chordata > Actinopteri > Siluriformes > Trichomycteridae > Trichomycterus > Trichomycterus rosablanca. Next base: position 31,121,323 of record NC_085999.1, on the reverse strand, counting down.
GAACAGGAAAGGAGATGCAAAACCTGGCGGTAAAGCTTGACTGGCCAATGACAACCTCTCATAGCTGTCCCTCGCTGTTGGAGTGCACATAGGGGCTTCTTCTGGTGGAAAAGAAAGCAAGAGAAATACACACTCAGCACAACTGCATCCAAACACATTAAGCATCAATTGCTTAGACTGTAGCATGGAATAAATCATTATTTTTTCCAGAATTGGTATTTATGGACAGATTTTGTTTGTGCAAAAAATCACATTAACATCTACACGAGCGAGCCCGATCAGCTGGAAATGACTGATAGCCTATTCTGTCATTGTCATGTGAGTAAACTCTATTATTGATGTTATCGTATGTGTGCTTTTAGCGATGCTCCAGAGCTTCCGTTCACGTGAATGGAATGAGATTCCTAAACAGTGTGGGACTCTGGGTACTTATAACTGTAGCCAGTTGTCTTAACATCGAAGGCATTATTACAAGAGGAATTGGGCACCGTAACTTTCTAAAATGAAGAGGTCACACTCAGTCACGTAGTCTAAAAGCTCCAGTTCTTTGACAAAAACCATACAGCAGAAGGCGCTAAACCTTTATTTACCGCCTTCACAGATCCTCAGGCACATCGAGCATCACAGCTTTGGACAAATGGATTTTAATCCCTTGAAGGAGATGGAAGATAAAAATCAATAGGACACAGAGAGAAGTTATCCAACTGAAATCAAGGGCGACTTCAACTAGATTTTAACACAAGGGGTAAACATTTGCACCGTCGTCTTTTTCCAGAGCTCCCAGTGGGTGGTATGAACACTAGCGGTTGTGAAGTGCTGACTAAAAAGGTGACCACCAAAATTCAAAGAAAAATGGCCTGACAGACAGACGGACCCAAACACAGATTAGCACTTAAAACGACAGCAAGGGAATCTACAGATTTTAGCATGAACTAGAGCTATTCAAGCAACATTGATTTTTAGGAGTGATCAGTTTTGTTAATGAGACTTATGATGCAGACATCTTAGGGGCCGATAAAATATGTGATTCTAAGGAGAAAATGGATGGATTTTTTTTTTTTACTGTTTATTGTGCTTAATGTTCCAAACAGATGCAAGTAATGCAGTATATAATTACATAGCAGTGCCTATTTCACAAGAGTTCTGCATGTTACAGTCAGAAATATATTAAATTTTGGGCTAATGGTAGTTACACCTAGTTGCCGTGTTGAATGCAGCAGATCCGATCAGGCACCAAGACCTGAGTGACTTTAATAAGGCCTAAATCATTACAGCCAGACTAGTGGATTGAAGTATCTTTGAATCAGCAAAGTGCTCAGTCAGTCATGGTTGAGAACCCACAGACAGTGGTCCGAATAGGGACAAGCCACAAACCGCCGACTCACAGTTATTAAGCAACCAGGTCTCATTGATGCAAGGACATGAAAGTTAGGGTCTCTGGTGCAAACCTCCAGAACAGCTACTGTGTCTCAAATTACACTCACACTTTCTTAAACGCGTATCCAATTAGGGTTGCTGGAGCCTATCCCAGCTTTTCAATGGGCGCAAGGCACACAGTAACACCCTGGACAAGGAGCCAGTCCATCGCAGGGCAGACACACATACACACATGCCCATTCACCTATAGGGCAATTCAGTGTCTCCAATTAACCTGACTGCATGTTTTGGACTGTGGGAGGAAACCGGAGCTCCCGGAGGAAACCCACACAGACAGAGAACATGTGTGCAAACTCCGCACAGAAAGGACCCGGACTGCCCTGCCTGGGGATCGAACCCGCGACAGGCGACAGTTCTACCCACCCCTTCAAATTACAGATCATTTTAAAATAAAGTTATTATAAATAATGCAACCCTTCTTGGCCAGCATGTCAGTAGTGCAAGTGTAGAAAAGCATGGACATGTAGATTTTTAAAAACGAACAGTTCCCATTAAATAAACAAAAAAGAAATAGTAAAGAGTGGAAGAACAGTGATGGATCAGTCATTACGGATCTAGACTACTTACTAGCAGGTTGTGGGTTTAACCCTTGGCATGAAGCTACTACTATTGGACCCTTGAGCCATGGTTCTCTATTCAGAGCTCATCTGAATGTGGATCATTTTATTTTTTTAAATATATAATTATTATAAATAATGCATGGGGAAAGGCCGAGTCCCTGCGATGGATCACCATTCTGTCCAGGGTGTGGTAATGCATTGCACTCAGTGATTCTAGGGAAACCGGACCAAGTCAACTGCAAATCCTGACCTGAATAAATGTACGCTAGCTGGAATCCAGGGTTTGAATCCACAGTGCTATCGGCTGGTAAGGCGTCTAGATACAGACATGATTGGCTACCTCTGAGGGTGAGGGGATAGCCGTTCTCTCCTGGGTGTGTTAATGCATTGCACTTAGTGTATTAATAAAATGAATTGAAATTAAAACAAAGCATTTTTTTCCAACAGTTCCTGCTGCATTTGCTATTGTTATCGAGAATAAATAGCACATAAAACCAAATTTAATTAGTTTTTTCGCCACCGTGTTTGCACATGTTGTTCTTTGTGCAGTTATTCTCAGTCAATCCCCCACAACACGGCCACGAACCACAAGCCTGATGTGTTACACTGCGCCTGCAAATGATGACTGTTTATTTAGGATCTTAACAAATGAGTTTTACAGTTTCTCTACGCGAGGTTCGACGTGATCAAGCGGCTTCATGCCACAAACCATTTTCATTTATCTGAACGTATTTATTAATCTGAAAAGAAAACAGATTCCACGGAATTCATAAGATCTGGCACATGAATCCACAGTGGGCCCCTGGTACCGAATGAAACGGTGTTTGTACGGCTCTCTAAATCATGCGCAAACATGGCAAGACTGTAGGAGACCCAGCGCTCCCATCAATATTCACTAATGCCAGCCAAGGCTTGGTAACAGCTGGTCTTACATTAATTAGTTTAAAGTATTTATTTCATCCATCTCCAGAGCAGATTGAGCAAAAAACATTAGAGATTATTTCAAGCATCTGCAAATGCCCTGGAAACATCGAGCACGCCGACAGTCGAATTTCGGCTGCCAGTATTAGGGCTTGATAATTTAACATTCTTGGAAGAGGGAGGAGGGTGAAAGGAGCTCCGCAGAGGAGCTCCCAGCAACTTTTCCCAAAATTTTTGCAGCACTCTCCCTCCGGTTCATTACCAACAATGGATGGCTGCCTAATGGATAAACATTCGCCACTAATCTAATTTTATTTGAAAAAAAAAAGTGTTTTGGGGGGCTTATTGCTGCCACTTCATGCCCTGGTTTGTGTGCAGATGAAGGACTGAGTGAACTGATTAGTATTATTAGATCATAAAATGCTTTGTGTATATTTACAGCCTGATATCGTGAACACCAAAGAGATCAGAGAACGCCAAAGAGAAACGATACAGACAGATTTGGATTTCGGCAGCACGGCAGTTGGTGAACAGCCACTGTTGTCCCATATTTCATGTTGGCATTAATCATACATCATTGCTTTAACCAACTTCTGCTTGGGACGCAGCGAGGGGCTCAGCACATGCACGACGCTGGATCGCAGGGTGCTTTCGGAGCGCTTTGTTACTGGGAAACAATCTGTCACGCATTACAGAATGAACGCAGCATTTCTTCTCAAATTACCAATTCAGCTCGGAAAATAACATAAACCCAGATGCAAGCAAATAATTCGAGCTGCAAATTAGTCCTAATATACAAAGCAAATGCTCTCCTCCTTCATTTCCCCTCCCACCATCCTACATTCTCATTAGCCCTTCTTGAGCGGCGTTATGTTTTCTCTTTAATTCGCTTCTTGTTCTGTGCGGTTCTGGCCGGCTGTTTATTTCGCACTCTTGGTCAGGAATCACTGACTTGGACTTAATTACAGTGGCAGATGCTAGAGGGTTGCGGCTGTGTGGAGGAGGGTGCAGAGTTTTCCAGGTGATATTTCTCCACCGGGGGCTGCCAGCAGCAGCTGTGACAGGTCTGAGCGCTGGGAGAGAGAGAGAGAGAGAGAGAGAGAGAGAGTCCACCCCAAAAAAAAAAGAAAAAAAAAAAGGAAAGCGAACTCTTCATGAAATTCTTTGGGGTCAGCCGTGTCACAAATAAGATTTCATGCAGAAGTGTTTTGCAGGATAATAGGAGCCACAAATAAAAATGGGACGATGTAAATACGATGCATCCGGAATAAAATACCATAATTTAAAATGACACTCTGTGGCGCCTTCGCATCCAGACGTAGGCACGCGCGCTCCCTCCCTCCCACGGCAGCGGCAGGAGTCCTTGACAGTGTGCTTGCAGTGATAAATCACCTTTCCAGTTAATTTTCTCAGTCGTTATGTGTTGTGCTGCTAAAACAGGGGCTTAGGAATTGACTTGACAAACTATGAATGTAAAAATATCACTTGGAGGGATCTGGGCTTATCTCCAATTTACATGTTATTAGATTTGTATTGTGAACAGCGCTTGGACTTGGCTGTGCCGGGGAAACGGAGAGCGCTGGAGAGAGATGCATACGATAACGGAAGACAGAACACATCTCAAACCCCTCTTGACACCCTTTGATATCGCTGATGGAAAGTCACAACAAGGCGAGCAGAAGCCACTCGACTGATTTTTAATACGATAGACGAGGCCGTGCATGATAAATCCGGGCGAAACCTGGGGAAAATTCGGCAACATTCTCTCAATAAATAGTTTTAATTGACCTTGGGAGCTGAAAATGCGCCATATGTTTGGAGTTGCGCTGTTTCAATTGGGGTCCCTGTGGACCTTTCAAACAGCGCAACTTGAGCACCAAGCCGGAGGAGAGAAAGGAAAGCATGGTGAGAGAGAGCGAGAGAAATAAGTCAGCTGGAAGAAAGAACACAGGTCTGGAGAGAAAGAGACACTCAAACAAAGAGAAACGGCGAGAAAGAGAGAGAATATGGCAGCATTTGGCTGGTCCGGACAGTCACCGTGATATATTGACAGGTGAAGCCTGTGTCCTTGGAAATCTGTGTTCCTCCCAGCAGGAGAACAGAATGCTAAAATCTGGAGGATGTCAGTTCCCTTTCGGCAAAGGCGGCCGACGCTTTCAGAAGACAATTACATTTTATTTGACCTGCCAATGGGGCTGAAGAAGTTGCCGCTTTCCAGGGGAGTGGTTATGACCTTTCAGTCTCATAAATAGAGACAAGCCCGCGCTACACAGGAACTAATCTCCGCACCCGTCTCTCCCCTCGCTTCCAACCTCTTCTCTTCACTGCTTTTATTGCTAAGTGTTATTTTATTCACCCGACAGGTTTAACCATTTTATTAGCAATTTTAGTGGTGGATTTTTTTTGGTGGTTTTTACAGTTATGTCTGAGCAAATCCTTGTTTAAACAAAGTCCATGTTGGACGTTTAACTCTTAGTTAAAAAAAGAATAAAAATAATAATAAAAGTAAACTAATTAGCATGTGCAGTCAGCATGTCAATACTGACACTTTTTTCTCCTAATAGCCACGGCAACTGTGCAGCAAACAGTGTGAGAAAAAATAAAGGCAAAAATCCTGAAAATATTCCACAAAACTAATCACTTCATCCTGATCAGGGTCAAGATAGGTCATGTGCCACCAAAAAAAGACAGGTACAGGGTGGAAATCCAAAGGAAAGCCTGAACTCGCACCCATTCACATCTAGTGACAATGTAATGAGCTGAGTAATCGAAAAGTCTGTTAGGTCTGTTAGGTTTTTGAGAAAGGCCCTTAACCTTCAGTTGCTTAGATAATATATACAATCACAGTACTGGAAGTCGCTTTGGGTAAAAGTGACTGCTAAATGCCGTAAATGTTTTTGGAAGGTAGAAGAAACCAGAGTATCTGAGAGAAACCCAAGCTAATATGGAAACAACACTAAAAGTCCACGTTCACAGACTGGGAGTGAGGGCAAGGTTTGAACCTAAGTTCTCATGGCCCTGGTGCTAGACAACACTAGGGTTGAGTATTGTTTGTATTTTACCGATTAAGATTCCAATTTTGGTTCTTTTTATCGATTCCGGTTCTTATCGATTCTCTGTTTTGATTCAAAAATGGTAAAGAAAGGTCAAAAGTTGAGTTACCAAAAATATCTTTATTCTTTTAAATGTAAACTGAACAATTACAAAGTAAATAGAATAAAATAAACTCTTAAATAAACTTTGATAACTATAATAAATATGTAATGATGTATATGGAGAAAATTCTTTCACAATTACTTCAAGGTACATATGTTTTGCACGCGAGCAGCCCGAGCACTGTGGCATAGCAGGGTACCCTACTGATACTTAGGTTTTCCTCCCCACCCTGTCTCGCTCTTTTCCGTTCTTGAATTTCCGAGACGAAAATTAGCCATTACCGAATTCCTGCCGAGAGTCAAAGTCAAGAGCCGGAGTCGGTCGAGCCTGGATTAACGGCTAACATTTTGCTCGGAGGGCTTTAAGTCTACACAACCTTTGTTTCCTATTCTCGCTCGTTCTTTCTGGGTGCATTAATGTTCCCGGCACTTACAGATTAAATCGTTTGCTGCACGAACCCGTTCGAGAGCGGAGGGAAGGTGAGGGGGATAATCAGCACGGCCACCGAGCCGTGTTTCCTAAATGCGCTCTCAGACATTACTGTGCACGGCCATAAAATTAGCGGCAGGACCTTGAAACGCTGACATTTCGCCTGACTTTTGGGAAAGTGACCCCCTCATATTTTCACGTAAGATATCATTTCATTTCGGCCGCCCCGTGGCAGAGTTGTGCCGTAAATAACCAATTTGGAGTGTCACTCCGCTCCATTCTCTTTGCAATAATGACTGCTTTGTTTTGCCTTAATAAAGTGAAATGTATTCTCAAGGCCACAGCAGAGAGAGCGGCACAGGTGGACAAGCAAAAGAAATATTCAGAAATCCTTAACTGTCATAAAGGGTCAGGGACAAAAAATGCAGCCATTAGGAACAAGTTTTCACAAGGTTTTTTAGACATGTGACCTAAACTCTCAAACAAAGCTACATAAACAAGGGCATTACGTCCAAAAATGCATGACGTAGATTGCTAATTTGCTAAGATTTGTGCTAACTCCTTATGTAATAACATGATAATGGTAGCACTGTCACCACACAGCAAGAATGTCCTGGGATTGATTCCTTTCCGTGTGGAATTTGCATGTTCTCCTCATGTCTGTGTGGGTTTCCTCCAAAGTCCAGACATGTAGTCAGGTTAATTGGCAATACTAAAGTCTTCCTAGGTATACAAGTGTGTGTGTGTGTGTGAGTGAATGTGTGTTTGCCCTGTGATGGACTGGTGACAAGTCTGGGGTGTTTCCTACCTTTCACCCTGTGAATTGGGCCCACCGTGACCCTAAATAAGATACCTGGGCTTAACTTTGTCCTGGTCTGTATGGGTCTTGGGCTTGACTTTGTCCTGGTTTGTTTGGGTCTTGAGTTTGATCTTGTCCTGGTCTGTATGATTCTAGGGCTTGACTTTGCCCTGATCTGTATGGATCTTGGGTTTAACCTTGTCCTGGTTTGTATGGGTCTTATGCTTGACTTTATCCTAGTCTTTTTTTGGTCTCAGGTGTATAGGACATTATCCTTTGTGACTTGGTCTTGATTGAGATTGTTTTGACTAGAGAGTTGCATAATAGAAGCCAATTTAACCCAAATTATGACCTGTTATGTGTTCCTTGTATACGTCAATGTGCATGTTTAGGATTAGAAAGTGTGTAAAATGATGCTCCAACGTCCCAGCAGAAACCATTCAGTGCTTGCACGATAGCATTTAAATAAGGATTAAAGCCGTTAAACTAGTAAAAAGCTGCTTTACTTTGTATTCATGCACAAAATAATATCCAGAACACAATCCAGCGCATGACAAATATTGCCAACTAAAATCAATCGTACATTCCTGTACACTTTCATTAATAGCATCTAATCTCTTACATTAACACCAATCATGGAAACATGGAGCAAGGCTCTGACGAACATCCCAAAGAAGCTATCTTCTCTTTTTATACTGCCCATGTCATATTTATTGTATAAAGGTCAAAGTCGAGTCAGCATTTTTGTTCACATTTCTCCACATAATAAATACAGACAGCACGTTACCATTCCCCTGAGGATTAAAGGCCTGATTGCCTGTAATGTCTGCATAACCTCCATCCCCCATTTACTACTTTTATTTCTACGAGATCACACAAAAAGTCCATTAGCTCCACAGTAAAACATATTTTTATAAACAGACACTCCATCGATGCTGGTTGTGTAAGCTAATTAAAGGGTAAAGGAGGTTGGATAGCTAGTGCTCTCAAATGCTTGCAAGTTAATTGGCACAAACGTTCGAAAGGCAAATAAACTCAGCTTTTATTATTTTGAAAAGCAGTTCTTGTTTACACATTAGAGAACTGCAGTAATTAAATGTATAAATGGATAAAATAAATCTTTTAAAGCAAGTAAAGGACATGATGACAAAGTACACAATATACTAAACCCAGATAAGAAGCAATGCACACCAGACAGGAATAATTGGTCAGTTATTTTTTATGTTTGAAATGAAAGGGTCTGGTCTTAGTTTTTATCGTCTTGGTCTGTATAGGTCTTGGGTTTGACCTCGTTCTGGTCTGTATGGGTCTTGGGTTTCACTTTTTTCTGGTCTGTATGGATCTTGGGCTTGACTTTGTCCTGGTCTGTATGGGTCTTGGGATTGACCTCACCCTGGTCTGTGTGGGTCCTGGGTTTGACCTTGTCCTGGTCTGTATGGGTCTTGGGATTGACCTTACCCTGGTATGTATGGGTCTTGGGCTTGACCTAGTCCTGGTCTGTATGGGTCTTGGGCTTGACTTTGTCCTGGTCTGTGTGGGTCCTGAGTTTGACCTTGTCCTGGTCTGTATGGGTCTTGGGATTGACCTTACCCTGGTATGTATGGGTCTTGGGCTTGACCTAGTCCTGGTATGTATGGGTCTTGGGCTTGACCTAGTCCTGGTCTGTATGGGTCTTGGGCTTGACTTTGTCCTGGTCTGTGTGGGCCTTGGGCTTGACCTTGTCCTGGTCTCTTTGGGTCTTGGGTTTGACTTTGTCCTGGTCTGTATGGGTTTTGGTCTTGACCTTGTCCTGGTTTATTTGAGTCTTGGGCTTGACCTTGTCTTGGTCTGTGTGGTCTTGGGCTTGACCTTGTCCTGCTCTGTAGGTCTTGGGTTTGACTGTACCCTGGTCTGTATGGGTCTCGGGCTTGACCTTGTCCTGGTCTGTATGGGTCTTGGGCTTGACCTTGTCCTGGTCTGTATGGGTCTTGATTCTTTCTTGGTGCTAGTTGTGTTGGTGCTGGTTTTAAGTTAGTCTATATATTGGATTGGTCTCAGTTTCGACTAGAACATATTAGCAGCCTGATTTATTGGTCTTGTAATAGCGTAAGTTGTACAGGTCCTGGTCTTTTCTTGGTCTCAGATGTATAGGACATAGTCCTTTGTGACTTGGTCTCAATTGAGATTGTTTAGACTAGAGAGTTTACAGAATTTAACCCAAATTATGACCTGTTATGTGCACTGTATTCCTTGTAAAAGTCAATGTGTAATTTTAGGATTAGAAAATTTATAAAATGTTATCCAACAGCATATAGTCATATTCATTTTATCAAAATGAAGCATCCCAACTATAAACTGACTTAACTAAGACCCAGACATCAAGCATACATTAACATCATTGCAATGAACATCTGAGGATGACGTTTGTTCAGGCTATAGTCTAGTCTGGAACTAATCTGGACTCAATGTACAATAAAGACCCAAAACGTAATAGACATGTAAACTTTTAAAACAGCAGTGCTTATGTATGAGGCCTGTGTTTGATTCTCACTCTCTTTAGCAAGTGTGTCGAGAAAATAAATGCAAATCCATTCGCTTCTGGTTCACAGTTATAAAAATACTCGGGGTTTTAAAAACGGGTGATGTGTTAAACGTGCGGAAATCTGTTTTGATAACATTATTCATAGTGCCGGCTCTGTGCCGCTTGAATTAATAACACTCCATTTACAGAAGGAAGAAAGCTGGCATGGTGTTTCCAGTTAAAGAGCTTAATTTTTAAACACCTAATTGACAGGCTGGGGTCGGGTGGATAAGCAACAGCTTCTCCGAGGTTTCCGCTACCGCAAAGTCAAGGTGACTGAACTGCTCAGATGGGCTTTCAGACCCACGACTGAAGCTGTGCGAGAGCTGAGAATTAGTCTTTTAGCAGTTTTCCTCCCTCTGCTCCATATTCTCTTTTATTAGGACTGATTTACTTCACAGTGAAAGGATATAAAAGCTTTAAGTATCCAACTATAATTACAGTATAGAGTCAGAATTTAAAGGCTTGACTCACCATGTCCGCAAGTCAACTCCAACTCGGCAGCGTGATAAGAGAGCTCTATTAGAGTGAGTGCCTGGCAGCGCTTCACTTTAATAGGGCTCCAGATAGCATTACAAAATGCATGTATTGTAGATATTTACAGTTGTTTATCTCTATAAAATGTTGTCTTGGTGACGTCTCGTAGTGGTTGTTTATATAGAAATACAACACTGGAACAGCAGAGATCAGCTAACTAAAAGCCTGCTGTGCTGGAAAACAGCCTAAGCAAAGTCAAACTCACCTTCCTGTGACATTTGCTCTTGTGTTGTGTTTTTAATCACAAATTAGCATTGAATTAGCTAATTCTTACATTTCATCTGTTCAAGGGCAAGCAGGCAGATTTGTTCACAGCAGTGTGCAAACATCTACACACAGATGCACAGCTACACACTGAGAATTCACAAAAAGATGAGTGTGTTACATATAGAATTAAAATAGCTGTGGTAAATTTACTTTCTGCTGAAAATAAAAAAAAAAATACATTTTTATTACTCAGCACAGCCATGAGTGCCCACCAACAGTGTTCTAAGACGAAACAAGCCATAAACTGCCGAAAGATTGCTGGGTTAATAGGACTCAAATTTTAATACTGGTGATGGGATGAATGGATGGACAGTGCATCAAACACTTCTGTGTATGGGGCTGGGTAATCACAGACCAGTCAAAATGCAGATGCAAACTCCTGTCCATTGTTGAAAGCACCTACAATAGGCAAGCAGGACTGAACTGGACATCAGAGCAATGAAAGTAGGTCAGACGTGGGTTAAGCTTTTTGGGGCTCCAAATTCAGTGATGTGAACAAAAGTAATTTCTACTATTGCATTGTCACAATGAATTTGTTCATTTAATTAAATAAAACATAAAAAAAACAATAGAATAGGCAGCTTCTGCTGCACCCTAGAGCAAGGTCCTTAACCCTTTTGGCTTTAGGGGTTTGGTACAATAGCTGACCTGATGCTTCCTTCCAAGCTTGGACATGCAGATTTCATTTGCCCTAGGTCGGCATTATTTATTATTGTTATTATTATTATTATTATTGTTATTATTGTTATCATTATTATAATTATTATTATTAGTATTGTTATAGTTATTACCATTATTATTATTATTATTATTATTAATAATAATAATATTGTTGTTTTTGATGTTGTTATTATTATTATACTTTGTTATTATAATTTTTATTATTATTACTAAATTTTTTGTTATTAGTATTATTACTGTTATTATTATTATATATGCTTCTTCTTCTTGTTATTATTATTATTATACTTTTTGTTGTTATTATTATTATTATTACTACATTTAATATTATTATTTGTGCATTATTTGTTTTATTATTATTACTTTATTACTTTAATTTTGTATGCATTCTTTTTTCTTTTGCTTATTGTTATAATTTATGTTATTAATAATAATAAAAATTATTATTATTATGATATTTGTAATTAATATAATTATTTTTTCATTATTTTTATTGTTTTTCATTACTTTATTATCATAATCATATATGCTCATTCTTATATTATTATCATTACTATTTTTATTTAATTTATTTACATATAATTATATATGTTTATTATTATTATAATTATATTATTATTATTATTAGTAGTAGTAGTAGTAGTAGTATTTTTATTTCATTATTATAATTTTTTAAAAATCTTTTATTATTTTTAAAATCATGTGCCTAATACATAACATGCATCAGTACATACAGCAGCACCAGAGAAAGATGAAAACACGAACGCTGAAGCCTGTAAACAGCAGCGAAGCTTTTTGTAAGTGCAGGTGTCTGTATGTGCAACACATGCGTTTCTCTGAAACGCAGGGGAACAAGAAGCAGCTCGACACATCGTGATGGACAAGGAGATTTCACCTTCGCCAGTGAATGATAATGCATTATTAAATCTGCCTGTCCTCTCACTAGATACACTTAGCTGACCACAGCATATTTATCTCCCTGTCTCAGCCTCACATCTTGGCGGGAGAAAGCACTTTGTCACTTTTAAGGCATTTCAAAGATTAAAAGAAGCTCTTTCTTTTCAACATTCCTAAAAGTGCTGCTCCCCTCCTTTTTTTGAAATGTAATTTAGCAGTCAGAGGTGTCACGGACTGGAACACGCAGACGGGAGAGCAAATATCCAAATGAACTGCAGGGCTCCCGGGGGGATTTTTCATCCTGCATCATCAGCACTATTTGTTACTTCGCTCGCAAATTTGATTGATCCTCTATTGAATTATTTTTTTGCACCCTTTCATTTGGACAGGACACACTGACAAGTTGTTTGATCATAAACCTCGACTGCCTGCCAAGTCACATTTCGGCTCCTTATGGCTAATGATCCGGCCTTTTGTCTTACGGAAAGTCAGCAGAGTCAGCACAAACCTCCGTCCGCTGCTTTTTGAAGCCAGGATGGCAAGGACACTAAAAAGGCGTAAGAAAACATGCTTTGAATGCAAGCACGTCTAATGAGGAGAGGGAAGCGTGTGCTGATACAAACTCACTGATACGGACTCACTCAGAAACCACTGTTTTACTTTTAATAAAGAATCTAATAAAGAAGCTAACATTAATATATAGACACCACTGGAATGTCAGATTAGTGCTCATCCAGGCTGTGTATCTAATCAACTTTTGTATTTAGCTTTTCAACTAGAATAAAAGTCTGCAGAAGGATATACACTCTATGACCAAAAGTATCTGGACACCTGATCATGAGCTTGTTGGGAGTTCCATTTAAAAAACAAATGGTATTAAAATAGAGTGACCTCTTTGTGACCTTTTCTCTAGTGTAGTTTTCTCTAGTCTTCTTTAGTGTAATCAGTTTGTCTTCCGCTGCTAGAGATCCCCGATTTTTTGCAGTTAGGAGGGTATATTGCTGCTGAGCCCTTAACGGAACCCTTTTCCACCCATGCACTCCGCACACTAGATGGTGCCCAGCTGACCGGTAGCAATGCCGAGTTTCAAACCGAGGAGTTCAGAATCTCAGCGCTGGTGTGCTAGTGGAATATCCTGCTGTGCCACCTGGGCGCCATCAAAGAGCATTTGTATGGCTGGTGACTGATGTCGGTCAAGAAAGCCTCAACTGATGTTCCAGTTTATTCTAACTCTGTTCAACAGGGCCTTTAAAACAGTTTTCCTTCATGTCCTTATAAACATTGCATCCTGGAACAGGAAAGAGCCTTCCCTAAACTGTTGCTGCACAAGAAGGGGTGAAGGGGTATCCCAATACTTTTGTCCATTTAGTGTATATGTTTCTCTGTACATGTCTGTGGCTTTGTGCATGTGCATGAATATTGCAAACATCTGGACATCCCTGGTCTAATCAACTGCATTATCCTGGTCAGGGTCTCGGTGGTTATAATTCCATTAGAAAACACTGGGTACAAGGCTGGAACATCCTGGACAGAACGCCAATCCATCCATAAATGTATAGCTTGGTATAAGGAGCCACGATTTATATAAAAAGTACAATCCAATTAATTGGGGGTGAAGGGCCTTGCAACAGTGACAGCTTGGCAGTGGTGGGGCTTAAAGCAGCAACCTTCTGATCAATAGTTCAGTACCTTAACCGCTGAGTAAACACTGCACTGGAAGTGTAGTACTATCACACAGTAGTAGTCACCTGCTTTTAAACTGTGGGAACTAGTATCTAAAACTGATGCTCACCCAAACCTAGAGGAGGTTTGTGAACATGAAAGAAAACATCAGCACATAGCTAACAGGCAGAATAACTGGCTTAAGTTTGCCCTAGTCAAGCAAACTTTAAAAAATATGCAGAAGAAACTTTTTAATGTACTGTATACGTGTATATGGAGAGATGAGGAATGAATGCATGTTTCTATCCAAGTAATTATTATTATTACTATTATTATTATTATTATTGTTATTTTTAAATTTTTGTATTACTTTTATTATTATTACTGTATTAGTATTGTTTTATTACTATTACTTTTAGTAATATAATTTTCTTCTTATTATTATTATAATATTAATGTGCATTTTTAATATTATGTGTATTTCCTAATTATTATGTGACAAATGGTATTATTTATTATTATGCTTGTACATTTACTTATAGTAAAAAATGCATTTTTGTCTGCCCTAGTTAACTATCACCTTTAGTAGTATTATTATTTTATTCTTCTTCTTTTTCTTCTTCTTCTTATTGTTATTATTAAATTGATGTGTATTTTTTATTAGTATGTGTATTTCTTTATTATTATATTACTGCCCTAGGTAATTATTATTATTATTACTATTATTATTATTACTATTATTATTATTATTATTATTATATAATGGTATTGTTACTTTTATTATTATTACTGTATTAGTATTGTTTTATTACTATTACTTTTAGTAATATAATTGTATTATTTATATTCTTCTTTTTATTATTATCATGAGGTGCACTTGTCAGAGTGTTCTCAGTGCTGATCCTAGAAGAGGGTTGTATCATGAAGGGCATCCGGAATAAAAACCGTGCCACGTCCGGTATGTATTCCAGATCCTCTGTGGTGACCCCTAAGTACGGCATCAGCAGAAAAATAATGATAATGATGATGTTTCTAAGAAAAAATACTCCACATTTGTGTTATTCATGTCTGATTGCTGTAAAGTAAAGATGTGCGTTACTGTTACCTGACCCCTGTATTGACAGCTTATAGGATATTCTGTTTCACTGAAACCCATGCATACAATCAGCTGCCTTATTATTCAGCTCTAAACATGCAGAGAATAATCATGTTTGATTCGTGTGAGCTGACAGGCGCAGGGATGCACTCAGATGAATGAGGATCACTTGGATAATTTGCCAGCTGGTCAGTGAATGGTGAAGCATGTGGTAGCCATTAAATAATTTTATGGGAAAAAAATAACAGAAAGATTCCTTCCTTAAGAACATCAAAGGACATAAAGTTAAAGTTTTTATTTCTACAAACCTGCTGGAATCAAAGTGGATACATAAAGCATAATAAAGACAATGTGTAAATAAAAATGATCACATTCCTGTGTTGCATGATTCCAGGAGTTCTGTTCGGCGTGTTTCATTATTTCAGGATTGTTTGGATAGTCTGAGAGCCTGAATTTGTTTTGTTTTTCAATGTGTGTGTTGTATTAAACATGTACAAGCAATAAAGAAAATCTAATACAGACAAATATAATTTGCTGCAGTATACCGAAGAAAACGTGTTGTTCTGATATGCACTGATTGTCTCCCTGACTTTCAGCTTCACTTCCTTCATAATAAAACATTTAGAATAATAATTGTTCTGATTTAACTTAGCGTATCATAATTATAATAGTATAGCATCATTTCTGTTTCCCTTCCTCTCGTTTTCTCATTAGAACAGCAGTAATGGTTCAAGGAAAAATATAAAAAAACTTTACATTTCTGTGCAATACGTACACTGATGAGCTGAAACATTAGAAACACCTACAGAAATACACATCAATATAATTATCACTCATCCCTCAGACATAGCCAATCATATCTGTGGAGATGCCCAGCACTTCCAAATTGCTCTCTGTTCAAGTAAAGTCCTTCACTTTGTATTTATCTCACAAACATCTTTGATGTTTAAGAAGAATAATCACTCACTAAACCTGTGCATAAATTCAAGCTAAATCAATTATGAACTGAATTAAATTTGGCACTGGATTATGTGTACTAATAAACAATATCTGATACTAAAAAATAAATAAGAAAACGTAACTAGTTAGTAATAAAATAATTCCTAAGTAATTAGATTCCTGATTAATGAACCAATTTTTAAAAAAGTAGTTAGGAGAAAGAACAAATTCTCTTTTTAATTTTAGTGAACAGCTTTAAATGAGAAGCTTCAAACACTACAGAAGAAATACGTAAGTACATACGTTTTGTTTACACTGATGCCTTTGTTACTTTTATTCTATTATTCCAGTCCTAAACATAAAAAGTGTTAGTCTACCGTAAACGACTCTTATTGTTGCAGTTACAGTACCCACAACCGTCCCCACCCCCAACCCATATGTGCACGCATTCATGAACACTTTCCCCCGAGGAAAGAAATGATGTTAAATGTTTGATGTCCAAAATGAGTTGCACCGCCAAAGCTTTAATGTCTTTCAGATTTCCTTGTTTGTCAAATACCTGCTGTTTCATTAGATGCAGGCTTGTCAAGAGCCATTCAGAATGATTCCCTTTCCAAAGTGATTCAATTAAACCCAACTTTCTAAAACCGGTTTGCTTTTTTACTTTGTTGTGATGTGAAACACCTCGAAAGGTGTTTTATTTCTGCTGCCAAAGATAACCTGGCAAATTCTGAGCCACCCGGTGCCATCTGGTACTGAGGTAGTGTATTATACTGTCAATCTTTCAAACTCAGAGCGACAGAGTAAAGCTGATCTCAGAAATGAATTCCTGTACTGGAAGATCACAAACACTTGAAGTACAGTTCTGTGGACGAGTCAGACAACTTTTTTAATGACTCTCTAATTGCTTGTTTGTCAGTGTGAATGGTTTCATTTCATTACTTGTAAATGTATTTTGGTCTCAGATGTGGTCAGTGTTCACGAATCATAGTTCATAATATAACTAGACAAAATCTGATTTGAAGAGGGGTAGCAAGAAGAAAACCAGGGGGAAAGTTCATTGAATGTTTACAAAAATTAACTCCATTAAAATATGTATATTATTATAATAACATTTTGGACAACAAGAATGTGGCCAAATAACAAATTAGTAAATACAGCTAATGTTGGTATAGTAAGAACACTATACCAACAGTCTGACATGACAAAGGTATTGTGATGGTTTGGGGCTGCTCTGCTCAAAGTGGGGACCCAAATAACTTTTTATTGACGCAATAATAAATAGATTCTATAAAATCCATTGACAATTATTTAAATGAATAGAAGATCACCTGTCTATACCGCTCCACCTTTTCTGCAGAAAAACATTCTTAGTAAGAATCAGACACACCCCTATAAGAAGAGTGGGTTGAGTGGGTTAACATTCTTAGTAAGAATCAGACACACCTCTATAAGAAGAGTGGGTTAAATGGGTTAACATTGTTAGTAAGAATCAGACACACCTTTATAAAAAGAGTGGGTTGAGTGGGCTACCATTCTTAGTAACAATCAGACACACCTCTATAAAAAGAGTGGGTTAGGTGGGTTAACATTCTCCAATAAGAATCAGACACACCTCTGTAAGAAGAGTGGGTTGAGTGAGTTTACATTCTCTAATAAGAATCAGACACACCTCTATAAGAAGAGTGGGTTGAGTTGGTTAACATTCTCCAATAAGAATCAGACACACTTCTGTAAGAGGAGTGGGTTGAGTGGGATAACATTCTCTAATAAGAATCAGACACACCTCTATAAGAACAGTGGGTTGAGTGGGTTAACATTCTCTAATAGGAATCAGACACACCTCTATAAGAAGAGTGGGTTGAGTGGGTTAACATTATCTAATAAGAATCAGACACCTCTATAAAAAGAGTGGGTTGAGTGGGTTAACATTCTCCAATAAGAATCAGACACACCTCTGTGAGAAGAGTGGGTTGAGTGGGTTAACATTCTTTAATAAGAATCAGACACACCTCTATAGGAAGAGTGGGTTGAGTGGGTTAATATTCTCTAATAGGAATCAGACACACCTCTATAAGAAGAGTGGGTTGAGTGGGTTAACATTCTCTAATAAGAATCAGACACACCTCTATAAGAAGAGTGGGTTGAGTGGGTTAACATTCTCTAATAAGAATCAGACACACCTCTGTAAGAAGAGTGGGTTGAGTGAGTTAACATTCTCTAATAAGAATCAGACACACCTCTATAAGAAGAGTGGGTTGAGTGGGTTAACATTCTTAGTAACAATCAGACACAGCTCTATAAGAAGAGTGGGCTGAGTGGGTTAACATTGTCTAATAAGAATCAGACACACCTCTATAAGAAGAGTGGGTTGAGTGGGTTAACATTCTCCAATAAGAATCAGACACACCTCTGTAAGAA